>NC_081428.1:9275921-9581883 GCF_949786415.1 Peromyscus eremicus
GTATGGTCTACATGGAGAGTTCCAGATCAGCCAGGGCTACACAGTGAGACTTTGTCTCAAAAAGAAGAAGGATGAGAAGGAGGAGGAGAAGGAGGAGGAGGAGGAGGAGGAGGAGGAGGAGGAGGAGGAGGAGGAGGAGAAGGAGAAATGAAATGGTATTTAAATCAATAGTAATTACATTGATTGACATGTTAATAGATCTTACGACACTCATCATTATGGATATGCTTTGAGATGAGGAGGTTTCTGCTGGGCAAATGCAAAGATTCTCTTAGATCCATATTGAATGATCAACTGAACTCAGGCTCCCTTGATCAAAGTGAAAATCTTCCCGCCAACCCTATCTATTTTTTAGTTGTTGATGTGTCCTGACATTTCTCAAAAATCTCAGTGAGTATAAGTAGCACAGAAGATTCTGACATTGGCTGCAACTGAATTCACTGATCAACAAGTTGGATGATATTTTTTTTTCCAGTAGCTGAGGAGCCCCCAACTGGATCAGGCCCACTGGATAAGTGAGACAGTCGATTAGCTTGATCTGTTTGGGAGGCATCCAGGCAGTGGGACCGGGACTTGTCCTCAGTGCATGAGCTGGCTGTTTGGAACCTGGGGCTTATACAGGGACATTTGGGTCAGCCTGGGAGGAGGGGACTGGACCTGCCTGGACTGAATCTACCAAGCTGAACTCAATCCTCAGGGGAGTCTTTGCCCTGGAGGAGATGGGAATGGGGGGCGGGGCAGAAGAGGGGAGAACAAGGGAATCCATGGCTGATATGTAAAATTAAATTAAATTATAAAATAAAATTTAAAAAATGAACACAGTGGAAGAAAACTATTTAAATATCATGTAATAAAGCAATTTAAATCTGTATAAAAACAAAGCACTTTAGGCAAAAAATAAAACATTTTCAGTTAAACTAGGAAGCTGACAGGTTTTGGCAATTGTCCTCCTCACCATAATAAAGCTTATATAGAGAAGAAAATAAATATGATGTAACACTGGGGAAAACAAGTGTTTTGGTGATTATGTCCTTCTGAAAAAAAAAACAACTCTAGATACACAAGTAAACAGGTACAAAAATTAAGGTATATGTACATTAGAAAAATACATTAGAAAAATTTTCTGCTTATAGAGATTTAGAACTAGAGACAGTAATCTTTATTATATAATGTAACTAAATTGTCAGTAAAGAGTTAGTAGGAAAGCTGCAAAGATCTAGTCAAAAACTACAAATTATCTTAAGAAAAAATCTGAAGATACACTCCCATTTTGTTTTGAATGGGAAGATCAGGCATCAAATGCAATCCCCCAGGTTAGAGATGATTTAAAATGTCTACTGGTTTCATTACACAAATAAAGATCCTAAATGTACATAAATGCAACCCCAGGACCCGTGAAGGCTAAGAATGTGGTATTGATTTTGGAATAGAAAAATGGAAAAATGGAGTATGATCAAGAATTTAGAAACACAGGCAAGTATACTTGAGTTATCATCATATAATACAAAGTTTGAAGTGGGATGAGATGAGAAAGCTGGTTATTTAATAATGCTGCTAATTCATCAGAAAGCAAGAACTGTGAATATATTATTATTGTATTTGGGAAGACATTGCATAAAAATAAAACACTCAAACACAAAAAGCAAAAGAAAAAAAAAGAACCAAACAACAGCAAGAAAAAATGTGTAAAGATGAAAAGAGAACATGCATATATACATATACCCACATTATGGATCATCCCTTCACATCCATGGAAGATTGCTCTAGACCCCCCCATCAAAATTCAAAGATGCTCAAGTCTGCTATAGAAAATGATATAGGATTTGAATACAACATGAACACAACCTCTACTTCTTTAAATATCTCTTGATTGTGGGTATTTATCAACATAATGTAAATTCTGTGTAACAGCTAATCTATATTATATATGTATATATATGTATATGTATATATATATATATTCTTTAGGGAATAATAATAAGGCATAAGATTTTGTGAATGTTCAGTACAAAGGCATTTTTTCTGAATATTTTATATCCATATTTGGTTCAATTCACAATGTGGAATCTTTGATTATATAAGGCTGACTCTATATTCACCAAAGATATTTACCAAAAATTAAACTCTAGAAGCTATAAGTGAAAAGATAGATGCATGAAAGTGAGTTAGCAAAAGATTGTTTAAATCTTAGTAAACAGAAACCTATAGAACCTCAATGAAAAAGGAAATAAAAGATTAGTAGAAATCTCATCTAAGTTAATATAAATATCCAAACTATTAACAAATACGCAAATTCACTCATGGTTAGGGAAATTCAAGATAAAAAATACCACAATATTATCTTATCAGAAAGTCAATACAGTGTTTGCAATTCTTATTGACAGAATTTTGGGAAAAACTTATTCAATCCCTAGGAAAGTGGTACCTTGGGGTCCTGGGAAGTCCATGAAGATGGTACCTTCTTTCCTAGATCCCACAGGCCTGGCTGCTCTGACTACAAAACATCCAGAGACTAAAGGTTCCATTTACCCCCTCTTAGATGGTAACTTCTGACACATTCCATGCACTTGACATCATCTGTGCACTGCATACAAACCCTGTCCTCAATCCAAGCTGGAGAACTGTATTAATTAGCTTTTCTTGTCTCTGTCGCCAAAATACCTGAAACACACCCCTTAAAGGATTCAGGGTTTGCTTGGGTTCAGAGTTTCAGAGGTTTCAGCACATTGTTTCTTGATTGTTACATCATGGCGGTGGGAAAATGTGGCCAGAGAAGGGTCTTTACTTCATTACATGGGGGAGGCAGGGAGAGACAGGTGGTCAGCCTGGACAAGATGCCACCGAAGTCTGAACCTATTCTCAACCTAGTCTCCTCCTAAGTCTCACCTCATAAACTACTAACATCTTCCCAAAATAGTACTATTACTTGGGGACCAAATGTTCAACACTTGTACCACTGTGGGGCATTTTATATTCTAACCATAATGAAAGTCTCTTACAAATTTTCAATATTAAATATTCATGAATAAAGATATTTCAAGGCTGGAAGAAGGACATTTCTTCTAACATGACTGAGGGTCTGGGGTTGATCCAGATACCAGAAAACAATTTCCAAATTTAGATTCAGTATTTACGTTTTTGACGCTATACATTCTGAGCCAACATTTATATTTACCGATTCTGTTATGTTATTGTGATCATAAATGTATTCATTACACAGAGATGAGGTTCTAATAGTCTGTTTTGTGACAGTAAGTCAATTTTTAGTATTTTCTCTAATTTCAGGTTATCTTTGGAAACAAAGTAATAGTCGTACCTTTTAGTTTTAAGTGAGCGTATGCTTTAGTTTCAAGCATTTCAACTTTTCCATTTAATTCATGGCTTTTAAAAGTGGACATGCATGAACTTGCACTCTGCAAAGGTATAAGTTCTGCCAAGGTGAAAACAATGGCTTATTTTCCAGTCTCTGAAACTCATCCCTTTACTGGAATGTTGTGACCCATGGAATGTGAGTCTACTAGACTCCCTACAACAGATGCATCTCTTCTGTCTAAAATTAGAAGAAGCTAGAGTACACACTTCTGGTGCTAACTCTAATTTATTACCATTGTCATTCCTAAAATGGATGAGTGATGATGATGTGGAGGAGGGGAGGGAGAGAAAGAGGAAGATGATGAAGAGGAGACAGAAGAGAAGGAGGAACAAGAGGAGGAGAAAGATGAGAGAAAATGGTTCAAAGGCCCCAGTGATATATCATGTTCCATTGTTGGGAGAAACATTTTATCTTTCAGTATTTATTTCAAGATCTAGGCCTTTGGGTCTCCTATTTCTCCTGTATTTATTGATTATTTCTCTCAAATAATCAATGTTTGATTTATCTGATAGTAGAGTATATGTGACATTAAAAGGGAAGAAATTTGTCTGTTAGAATAGCTATTCTCAAGACTGAATCATTGCCAAATTTATCTGGGAAACTTTCCATTAAGTGCTAATACCCGGGCCATTTCCACAATGTTCTTTCATTGGTTTGGATAAGACTATTAGTATTTTATGTGTTTCATAAGGAAATTTAAAGTCTTGTAACTCTAAATCCCTTATGTGTATGTGTGTGTTGCATATATGTTGTGTGTGTATGTGTCAGTTACATATGGGTTTGTGTGTGTGTGTGTGTGTGTGTGTGTGTGTGTGTGTGTGTGTGTGTGTGGTATGTACATATATCCCGTAGAATCTTTTTCTTTGGAGGACCCTGACTAAAACACTATCCAACTAAATGGAAGTAAAATTAACTACCTAACTTACAGAGTTCATGATTTCTTTTGTGTAATTTTGATTCTGGAACAGATTGCAGATCAACACTGAGTTCCCTGAATTACTCTTTTTTTTTTTTTTTTTGGTTTTTCGAGACAGGGTTTCTCTGTGTAGCTTTGCGCCTTTCCTAGGACTCACTTGGTAGCCCAGGCTGGCCTCGAACTCACAGAGATCCGCCTGGCTCTGCCTCCCGAGTGCTGGGATTAAAGGCGTGCGCCACCACCGCCCGGCCCTGAATTACTCTTAATACCTTCTGAGCATGTGGTGGCCTCT
This sequence comes from Peromyscus eremicus, assembly GCF_949786415.1. NCBI lineage: Eukaryota > Metazoa > Chordata > Mammalia > Rodentia > Cricetidae > Peromyscus > Peromyscus eremicus. The sequence continues at coordinate 9,280,503 of NC_081428.1, forward strand.
CCGAGGTCATCAGCTATGGCATTTGCCATCTCTGCTCCAAATCTCACTCTTCATGGGAGCCCCTCAGATACCAATGTTCATGTAGCATGATGGATGAGAAGCTCAGAGCTGCTCATATTTGAGTCCTGAACACTTTCCTAATAACAAAAGTTTCTGTGTGCTAGATTGAGATTTCCACAATGATATCGATTTTGAGATTGCAGACCTTTACATCAAGCCAGATTTGGGGGTGATCTAAGTAAAAGTTAAAGAAACATAAACTTTCACCATCAAAACTTTTAGAATCACGTAGAAGAATGTCTGCCCTAATAGGTTATATTTTCATTATCGTCAAAGTTTTGGAAGTGACCTAAAGCACAATGCTAATCACTGTTTGTATTGTTTTAAACAGGTCAGAATATTCAAACACAAATGCGTTTTAAATTAACCATCTCTTGACTAGTATTACTTTAGCTAGAAATGCTATGGGGACTGATTGATCCATAGCAGTGTTTCTCAAATACGAGTGCTTGTCAGACTCTGTAAAGTGCTTGAGAAACACTGATGCCTAGGCTTCAGTCCAGGAGTTTGTGATTCAATGGGTCTTAGATGGAGCTGAAAATTCTACACGTTCAATGAATTATCAGGTGTCATTTTTGCAACTGCCTATGCATTCCACATTCAGAAAAGCTGGCTCTTAAAAATGCAATAAAATCAAGCCTAATATTATTCCTATCTGAGTTCAACATATACGCAATAAGGAATCTATGAGAACCAAATAGTTGCGTTTTTAAAATCTGTTGGTCTTCTTATGTAGTTTGGTCTAGCCTCAAATTCTTAATCTTTTATCTTAACCTCTTGAGTGCTCGAATTTTAGGTGTGTGCCACTGCTCCTGTCTCCAAATATCTATTTGATGAATGCTTTGTATGTTGTGTGATAGGAGCTGTGGTAACCCAAGAAACATTCCTGTCATGGAAGAACTAATTAATCATCCTTCTAGAGACCAAGTTAGACATACCTATCTGTAGTAAAGAACAAACTTCAGCAGACACAGTCACGTGACACCGATGAAAAGGTCAGCAAAGGTTCATAGGAGTGGGAGACAGCGAGGCTTCTGGCAGCTGCAGAAGGCTTCTACCGAGGAGACCCGAGTTCACCCTTAAAGAACTGCATCATTCAATCAGAAAAGGAGGGACTCAAGAATCACACAGAAACAGACACAAGTGAGGATGGGCATCAGAGGAGTTTCCCACAGAAAGTGCCTGGTGTCTTGCACAGATAAATTTGACAAATAATTTGACAATTCTAACTTAAAGTATTGAAAATGGTTGGGGAGAAGAAAATCACTAAAGATCTTCAGAGCACGGTGGGGGATTTAGGGTGATCACAGTAGGAAATTCAAATTGTTAAGCAAAAGAAATGTTTCATTAAAGGGAATGGTATAGATATAAATGTAGTAAAATGTGACAGGTAAGTAGAGTGGAGAGAGAAACAATTTTCTGAGTACCTGGAGCTAAATGTCCCTTGGAGTAAAGATTGAGATCAGGGCCAGTTCTATGCTTGTATTTATAAGAAAGGAAGGAAGTAGCAATATACTTTTTTGGAGAAAATAGTTTAAAAATACTATTTTTATATATTCTTTGAGATTGTCATGCATAAATACAACAAATTTTGATCATATCCACCTCCTCCAAATCCTTCTGGAGCTTTCCCACATCTCCATCCCATTTTCATGTCCTGTTTCTTTTGTTGTTTTTATGTAACCTGCTGAATCCAGTTAGGGATGTCAGTACGTGCATGGGCTCAAGGCCATCCACCGGATGAGATTTCATCCGGTCAGAATGGTTAAGATCGAGAAAATAAATGACAACAAATAAAGTGGAGGGCGTGAGGAACAGGGAAATCCACTTCCGTGTTGATGGGAATATAAACTCCTGAAGCCTTTGTGAAAATCAGTCTGGAACTGCCTTTAAAAGCTAGAAATACATGAGCCATGTATTTTTTATTCTTTAGATTTTAATCCATAGCCTTCCCTAGGTTAAGCTTCGAGTACAAACTGGAGTTTATGAAGGAGTTTAGAAGACAAGAAGATATGGGTGAGGACTTATTTGGCAAAGTCCCTCCATTGAAGCTTGGGAAAAAGTAGAGAAAGAGATAAAGAAAACACGTGATCCAAAGTAAAGAAAAGATAACCAGGGTGGTATTGCAATGCATTTAAAGAGAGATTTGATGACTGACAGAAAGTCAAGGCAAACAAGGAGGAGAAATGGGAGAAAGTAGATTTGAAGAGAATGATAGAACTTCAGAAAATGAACGAGAAAATGAGGTTGTGTGCTAGCTGATGGAGAGCTGGTAATTAAAAGAAGGATAAAAAGTCTTGGATCTCAGCCTGACGAGAAAGTACTGTGGGAATGATTTATTTTCAATACTATCAGCTTTCAAAATTAAATGTTATTTCGGCATAAATCTATACATATGAAATATTTATTGCACACAACATAATCCATCACAAATTATATGTGCATTTGAATGTACACATGGAATTAACACTGGCCTAGAACTAAAGCAATTTCCATTCATGTTATGACAATATTGGATTTTTATGTGAATTTTTACTGAACGAGATAAACCTAATAAATATAAATTATGAACTATCAACTAGGGTAACAAACTGTTTAGTTTCAACTTCTGTCTTTTGTATTTTGCAGATGAATGAGGTTACTTTTGCATACAATTCTTTTTTTTCTCTCTTAAAATATTTTTATTATTTTTTGATATTATAATGTAATTACATCATTTCCCCTTCCTTTCCCCCTCCAAACTCTTCCATGTAGCCCCCTTGTTCTCTTTTTCTTTAATTGTTGATGATATATTCTTTTTTTTCATTTTCTTTATTAAGAAATTTTCTCCTCACTCTACATACCACCCATAGATCCCACCTCCTTCCTCCTCCTACCCCCCAGCCCTCTCTCCCAAGCCACCCCACATCCCCACATCCCCAAAATTGAGATCTTCCATGGGGAGTCAGCAGAGCCCAGCACACTGACCCTAGGCAGGTCCAAGCCCCTTCCCACTGCACCAAGGCTGTGCAAGGTGTCACACCACAGGCACTAGATTTCCAAAAGCCTGCCCATGGACCAGGGATGGATCCTGACCACCCTGCCTGGGTGTCCCCCAAACAGTTCGAGCCAAACAACCATCTTCCATACCCAGAGGGCATAGTCCAGTCCCATGGGGGCTCCACAGCCACTAGTCCACAGTTCACAGGCTTCCACTAGTGTGGCCGGTCATCTCTGCACGTCCTCCCATCATGTCCCCTGCCTTGCAGACAGTTCTTTACCCTTGGATGTGGAGAAATCTTCATGGAAGATAAAGAACACCATGACATGTAGTTTTCAGAGGGATAAAGAAACTTGTAAGGTGATTTGCTAACTGGTCTTATTAATAAAAAAAACCCAGAGCCAGATATTGAGGTATAAACTGAGAGATCACAGAAGCAGAAAGAAGCCAGCCCCATTCTTATCTCTTGGAAGTCCTCAGCCAAAAAGAGAGCTACTTCCCGTATACTCATGCCTATATCCTATCTGTGCCCTGCCATCTCACTTCCTCTTACTGTCCAGCTACATCACTGCCTCTTTCTACCCAGCTCTATCACTTCCTGTCTGTCTGTACAGACCTCCAGACCTCTATGGTTAACTAGTGTTGGAATTTAAAGGCATGTGCCACCACGCCTGGCTCTGTTCCCAGTGTGGCCTTGAACTCACAGAGATCTGTATGAATCTCTGCCTCCTGAATGCTAGGATTAAAGGTGTGTGCTACCACTGCCTGATCTCTATGTTTAATATAATGGCTGGCTTTTTCTTCTGATCCTCAGAAAAGCTTTACTGGGGTGCACACATAAAAAAATCATCACAGAAACTGACAGGCTCACACATGATGATGATCCACGTATAAGGAGTTACAGAAATTCTGAGTTCATCAAAGAGTTGAACAGTGTCTTCATGGATGCTTAACATAGGGCATCAGTATAGTAATGAAGCAAGAAAATGGGAAAGCTGAATAAGTAATAAAATTTGCATTTTACCAAACATGGCAAAGATATTTGATACAATAATTAGAAAGAAATTTCCAGAAGATGAAGATAAAATTTCATATTTAAAAAACAATTCTTTAGCACAACTCAACATTATGTAGGTGGTAGAAAATTATGAGCTAAATTCCTTACAGTCACATAAAGGCCTCAAATCTGAAAAGAAACAAATGCTTAAATGTACAAAATTATAACACAAGGCAATTCCACACAAGTGTATTTTTGCCCTATTATCCCTGCACCAAGCAAAATGATTGCAGGGGTGTAAAAAACAGAATAATTAGCAAAAGTAATAGTTGAAGTTGTAAAGAAATTTCATGAGTTATAACGGGCCATAAGACCCAGGTGCAAATAAACACCCAATTGTCACAGTGTATATCATTTACAGTCAGATTGATCAGTAGGAAGAATGAAATTTTAGAAGTCACATTTAAATTGTTTAAGATTCAATTCCAATTGAGCATCTTATATATGATTTTCAATTCTCTTGGTCAAGTGAATATCATACTTAGGTTGCTTTGAGACTAATCTGATGGAAAATTAATTCAGCCCTACTGAAGACACATTTGAAAAATATTCAAATGAGTTCAGGCAAATGTATCTGCCAAATGGTTATTTAAAATAAGGCCTACTCATTTTGTTAAATATGGCCGGTTCTCTTGTGCAGCATAGACACAGCAATGCTTTTTCTAAGGTTGGGGAGCATGCACAACCAGAAGCCTTCCATATTCTAAATTATGCTCTAACACCTTTCACAGAACTTAAAACACAATTTCTTAGTTTGGGATAGTATTGAGTATGTGGTAGTATTGTGTTCCCCAAAATATTATGCACCCTAATAAACTTATCTGGGGTCAGAGACAGAACAGCCATTAGATGCAAAGGCTAGAAAATGGTGGCACTCACACCTTTAATCCTAGCACTCCAGAGGTAGAAATCCCTCTGGATCTCTGTGAGTTCAAGACCACATTGGAAACAGCCAGGTATGGTGACACACGCCTTTAATCCCAGAAAGCGAGCCTTTAATCCCAGGGAGTGGTGGTAGAAGGCAGAAAGGTATATAAGGCATGAGGACCAGAAACTAGAAGCATTTGGCTGGTTAAGCTTCAGCCTTTCGAGCACAGTTCATCTGAGAGCCATTGGGATGAGGACTCAGAAGCTTCCAGTCTGAGGAAACAAGATCAGCTGAGAAGTTGGCCAGGTGAGGTTAGCTGTGGCTTGTTCTGTCTCTCTGATATTCCAGTGTTCACCCCAATACTTGGCCTCAGGTTTGATTTTATTAATAAAACCATCTAAGATTTCTGCTACATGAGTACCTTTGTTTTCCATTGTTATTCAATTTCTATGACAATTCCAATTTGCTTGATATAAGGTTTATTTTGATTCATCCTTTGGGAGGCTCTAGTACATGATCAGACAGACTTGTGAGTGTTAGGCCTCTGGTGCAGGCACTAGGAGGCATTCATGGGAAGGAATACCTCGTGGCTGGAAAGGAAATAAAAGAACAAAATAGGGAAAGAAAAGATCAGATACTCCATTGTTTTCCTCAATGTCTCACTAGAACACACCCCTAAAGGCTGCACCAGCTCCCATTAGGACTGTGCTGGGAGCAGAGCTTTCACTATATGGACCTTTGGGAGATACTCAAGAGTCAAACCGAAATTGTTTGGTTTCACAGATATATCAGTTTATTAAACAATGCTAGCCTCATTTTGCTGTACCCTGCATCTCGTGAGAGTAGTTAAAAAGCTTACATTACATTCTAGTTTACAGCTCTTTTACAGATAGTGGCATAATTTAAAAACAAATGTAGAATAGTAATTCTGGGAGGAATTTTATTTTTTAGAGCTATTCAGTGGATTTTTCATCTTGGAAACTTCTTAGAACACATTTTAAGACCTTCTGGTCTGAGTGTTCCTGGAAACACAGTGGGAGAATAAACCATCATAACTCCAAATCAGAGCTAAGGCTCGTGGAATGATCTTTGTTCAAGAGATTGATTTCACAAATAATGGTTTCAAAGAAACAGAACATAACTAAAAGCATTGGAAAAAGAGCAACGATTCCTGTAGCTCAAAACGGCCATCGACCTCATTGTTTGGCCCCATTTTTTTCTTATTATCTTACTTTAATAATGAATTCCATCCTTTTTACCTTCAAAGTCAAAGCTATATATTATTTACTCTTTACTCTCTTTTCTCTATTGAGTTCTCAAAGGATAAACAAAATGGAAAAGAAAAATAAATCTCTTCTTACAGCAGCTATGTTCTGTAAGAGAACAAACAAGACTGATCAAGGTATCCCTCCATAGGGAATGGGCTCCAAAAAGCCAGTTCAAGCACTATGGATAAATCCTGGTCCAGCCTCGATACAGCGGGGAGGTGCTTGGTCTTGCCTCAACTTGATATGCCAGGCTTTGTTGACTCTCCATGGGAGGCCTTACCCTCTCTGGAGAATGGATGGGGGCAAGATTTAGGGTGAGCTGGAGAAGGGGAAAGAGGGGGAACTGTGATTGGTATGTAAAATGAAAATAAAACTTTTAAATAAAAAATATTAAGAGAACACACAAAAGATACGCACAGTACAATAGGATCAGGAATGTACAGAAAACCCGTAGGGAAGGCAGAGAGATACGTGTGAAGACAACATTTATAAATAGGATTGTTTGGGAAAGGGTTCCCTTAGGCCACTGTCACACTGGAGCTTCATGGCAGTGAGGCAGCAGTAGACTAGGGCTCATGGTGAAAGATGGAGGCAGAAGTACAGGAAGGACTGAACCCCTAAGCGGACCTGCTACTAGAGTGCTGAGCTGTTCCAAACGACTTCCTTCATTATTTTTTATCATAATATTGTTTCATACTGTCAATGACTCACCCAGTTGACCCACAACTTGGCTGACTGATTCTTACCACCTTTATAATACAAAGCTGGAAGTTGATAGTATATTCTGGGTCTTATTTATCTTTCTGGTTTAGTGCATTGTCCAATGTCGTGCTCTATATTTGGAATATGCCAATATATTCTAATTGAATTGAATAAATATAAATACTGATTTCCCAAACTTTTCAATTATCAAGTCAAGTACAGTTGTAGTGAATGAGAACATTGACATTAGGGTAACAGTGTAGTGTTCAATACTCATCTATCTTTCTTTGGGGGCCTGATAAAAGAGGGTTGCCAAAGATGGGAGAGCTACAGTGGCTTGGGTTAGAGTTAAATGAATTGATCCTCTGTTGTTCCAGGGTCTTCTTCCTGTTGGGTTGGGAATACAGTGGTTTTACTATTTTATGATCATGTGTACCATGAGGTCCAACATGTAGTTTGTAATGAATTATTAATTCTTCTATAGAGAATTAGGCTTCACAGTGTGTTGAGGACAATACTACCTTCAAAATCAAAGATGATGAAGGGGCACCTGCCATTTTTAACACCGCAGGAAAGATCCTAGTCTATGTGTAAACCAGAATGATTGCCAGAGAATCCTTCAATGTGTGCTTCATCACCGTCTGATGACGTTATGTCTGTAGCTCTATTGGACTGAATAATGTCTTTGCAAACTTTATGGCTATACAGAACCTCTAAATGTGATCTTATTTGGAAAGAGAATTTTGTAGACGTAGTCACATTTTTGTAGATGAGTAACACTGGATTTGGGTACAATCTGATCCAGTGGCCAACGTACCATATGAAGATGGGGGCAGAGGAGTAAAATGTCTGTACAAATACACTGCAAGCTCCCACTGGATACAAGGGGAGGCATGTGGAGCATGTATTCCTGCCAAGCCCACAAAAAGCACCAACTCTTTGCCATCTTGATTTGTAGCCTTGGGTCTTCTCAAAATTAAAAATAACCTTCCATTGTTTCCTAGGAAAATAATGCAATAATTTTTTATGGATGCCTGACCAGACCAAATGTGGATACATTAGCTGTGAGGGTATGCTGTTCAATAAGCTCTAGAATGGACAGGCTCAGAATGTAGGCATTGGGTGCAGGATAAATATTCTGGGAAGCACTATAACCATGAAGTTTTTTCTAAATGGACATCTTTGGTGTTCTGGGCAGCAATGATACTGTGGGCGATGATCAATTGTATTTAGTGAAGTTCTTCTGCAATGTTGTTGTACTCATCACTGCACAGGTTCAAGCCAGTCAAAATTTACAGGTAAGAGATGAAATTCCAAAGTTTCACTCCTAGCTTAAGGGATATTGGTAGTCAATGGCTTCTGGGGAAAGGATGATCATTATGTAGGGGAGTTGGCTGGATGTTAGGTTGCTCAGTGCTTCAGAGATGGCTCCACTCATCAGCCAGAACCATATCCCAACAATAATACAGGTCTCATTCATTGGGCACAGTGGGATGGTATACATTGCGTACACATATGGAATTATCAAAGAACATATGGAAATATGAAATAGAAAATAAAGGCTGTGTTGTCTGGAAACCTTATTAAATATATCAGAAAATACCTAATAAAGGATGTTTTCTCTGTTTACATGCAATTGAAATGAAAAATATAGCCTTGAGCATCCTCTAGCAGGGGTGAACCTTCATAAGCATGCTCCCTTCTATATTGGGATGTTGGCTGGGTTGGTCTTGTGAGTTTCTTCTGTCCCCATCTATCAACCTACTTTAGAAACACTGGGAATACAGATTTGGACTGCCCCATGCAGCTTTACACATGTTCTGGGAATTTGAACTCTGGTCCTAATGCTTATAGGGTAAGTGTTTTACTCACTGCACCATTTCCCCTGCCACAGATTTGATTTTAAAAAGCCCCACAGTGGAATTTTGATTGGCACTGTAAGCTAAGACAGTGGATCTCTGAAGCACTTGCTGCTATATTTTCTAGCACTTCTTGTCAGTGAAAACCCACTTGAGGAACATATTGAAGATCACACATGGATCATATAATTATGGTAACTTCATAAGCCTCATCAGATGCCAGAACCTAGGATCTTAAACTTTTTCAACTTTTTAAGTTATGGCAACTTTGCTTGATTATTGTGACCATGCTTGTCGAACAGATATCTTAAAATTTTGTGCAAAATGTGGCTAGAGAGATGGCTCCATGCTTAAGAGCACTTCCAGCTCTTGAAGAGGACCTGGGTTCAGTTCTGAGTAGCTGCATAATCACTTATAACAATCAGTAACTTCAGTTCCCGGGGGGGTTCTACAATCCTTTCTCAGTTCTGTGGACACCAGACATATACATAGTTAATAGACATCAATGCAGACAAAATAATAGTACACAAAAATAAAGCAGGTTAAAAACCCCATGCAAAACAATTTACTAATTTAAAATATATTAACATTTGTTAATTTGATTTGTATTATTTTCATAGGACAGTGTGTCATTAATAACTAATAGGTTGGTTAAAGGTCATAAAATACATCATTTTAGTCATGCAAACTTTTTAATCAATATCAATATTTTTTTTTTGAGACAAGGTTTTTCTGTGTAGTTTTGGTGCCTGTCCTGGATCTCACTCCATAGACCAGGCTGGCCTCGAACTCACAGAGATCCTTCTGGCTCTGCCTCCTGAGTGCTGCGATTAAAGGCATGCACCACCACCGCTCGGCTCAGTATCATTATTTTAACACATAATGCTTTGCCGAGGATGAAAATACAAACAGACACTGTCCAGATGAAGTCTGACAGAAGATCACAGAACTCCATGTTTTAGAGAAGCTGGGTCCAGGAAACTCTGTGTGCTGTAGGAATCCAGAAAATATGAGCAAATGGCATTAACAACACCACAGAGGGAAAAGTCTTCACATGGGTACTTCTACAGATTGAGTTCCAACATGAAGAACAAAATGGCAACTAAGGAATGCCAAGAGTGGGAGAAAATAGTCTTCCCTAGGAGAAAGTACACAGTTGGTTATCTAATGTCAGTATTGAAATCATATATACTTATGTATATATATGTATATATACAAGTAACATAATACAAACTGTACTGATTGTATTTAATATATTCATAAACTAGAAATACATACACACACATACACTTAAAGAAAAAGAGCCTAGAGGTAATGAATTTGAGAGAGAGAGTAAGGTGGGGCAAATGGGAAGGTTTGGAGGGAAGAAATAGGAAAATGATATAATTATATTTTAATTTCAAAAAATTTAAAATATAGTATGGTAACTATATAGTTGATGACAATATGTTATAAACCCAAAATGTTCAAAGAGTGTAAGTTGCAAGAATACATATAATAGACATACATGTGTGCATGTGCTCACACAAACATACCTAGGCAACTTAGTGACAAAAAAGAGCTCCATTGTGAGAATAATTATCCAATACGTATTCGCAAAAATATGCTGTTACATGCATGCTTGTATGTACACATACACTTAAATCATGTCTCATTAGGCCCCCAAATATATTCTAATTGGCTAAAAATCTGGAGATTAAAGCACTAGTAGTATATTGCTTTAAGCAATGCCAGAAGGGTTAGCTGACACATGATAGGAACACAAAATTTACAATCAATAAGGCATCAAAAGCAAATGCTGCATATCATGTACTTTATGCCAGTTTAGAATCTGTTATAAGATGTTCTATTTTATAAAGACCACAATAACACATGAGAATATTCTCGAGTTCATAAATATCGTATCTTGTCATGCATGGAAGAGAGCATTCCACAAACTCTAGTCCTTTATCAGGCTCTTACATTCTTTCCATGTGCTCTTCTGTGATGTTTCCTTAGATTTGGAGTATGTGACACAGGCAGGCCTAATAAGTCGACAGTCACTTATTCCCAAAACTTTAACCATGTATGAGTCTCTGCAGCAACTGGAAACCAGCTACACTTTTACTTTTGAAAATTGAAGGTATACTATGTTTTCACCTCTAAGCAATGAACACAGTCTTTAGAAATAGAATTTACACTGAATTTCAGATTTGTCCATTTTTATACAACTCATCCTTCCCAGAGTAAGCAGTAACTATGGCCCGTGTCCATATGGTGTGCACCTGACTTATCTGTAAACTACCTGGGAGAGTTACAGAGAAGCTTTGACACTGGTTAAGCATCAAGTCTCCCTTCATTGTCTATCTTATTTATTTATTTATTCATTTATTTATTTATATATTGATTTATTTCAGATGTGCTTCTATGGACTTGAAACATGTGACCTATAAGGGGCATCCTCAAACTGTGGGAACAGCTATGAGTCAACCAGTGTCTTCAGAGTTGGTGGACCCCTGAAACCCATGTGGCAGAGAGCAGGACCATGGCTGTAGTTTCAGTAGGAGCCTTTGTGATTTTTCTCAAAGGAACTTCTGGGTGTTTTTGTTGTCTCTGAAACTGGGCCTCACTATTTGGTTGGACCTCACAATGAACACCAGGCTGACCTTGAACTTGTAGATCTTCCTGTGTCTGCCTCCTGAGAGCTGGGATTCCTGGGATGCACCACCATGTCCAACTCCCTAGAAACATTTAAAAAACATTTTCATCTTAACATTATTAACATTAGTTCAGTCCTCTTTTTTTGTTTTGTTTTGAGGTTTATTGAAAACATGACAGAAGAGATTCAAATGGCTCCATGTGGTGTTTTGAAATTCATCCCAACTGTAGGCTCAGTGACCTGCAGGTTGGAGAGCGTGCCAAAGTCCAGAAGCTCCAGCATTTCTTTGTGTTAGCATCTACTTCAAAGATTTCCTGATCTAGGGCTGAGACTTCAGGAACATAATTATCTCTCTTTTCCTCTTGCAACTTATCAGAGATACCTCTTACAAGACCTCTCTAAATCCTCTTCATTAGAGGATTCAGACATGCACGACATAGCAGGTATTTTGTTGCAGAGTTTCTTGCTGGGGATGATGGCAATCTCTTTGAACACACACTTGGTGTAGAAGTCATTACCCAGGTGCATGTAGTACTTCTCAATGATGACCTGGGTTGCTTTCTTCACAGTCTTGGTCAAATGCAACCCGTGTTTGCTGTAGAATATTCCTTCACACTGTGTGAATATATGTCACTGTGATTGGTTTGATAAAGAAGCTGACTGGCCAATAGATAAACAGAATAAGGTTAGGCAGGAGAGCAGGACTAGGAGAATGCTGGGAGGAAGAGGGGCAGAGTCTGGAGTTGCTCTCCAGACACAGAGGGAGCAGGAGATGAATGTGCCATGTTAATAAAGTTACCACCATGTGGCAGAGGGTAAATAAGGAATACAGGTTAACTTAAAATGTAAGATCTAGTTAGTAATAAGCCTGAGCTATTGGCCAAGCATTTGTAATTAACATAAACTTCATTCAGTGTGTTTATTTGAGAGTGGCTTTGGGACAGGAAAACTCTGCCTACACATATTGACAGGTCCTGGTAAAAGAGAAAATAGGGAGTACTAGTTCAGTCCTCTTGGCAAAATACTTAGAGTTATAATTCACATAGCACAATAAATAAGGCACCATCCTGAGAATGAGCTTTGTCATAAAGAGTCATACATTTTTTTTTCAAGACAGGGTTTCTCTGTGTAGCTTTGTGCCTTTCCTGGAACTCACTCTGTAGTTCAGGCTGGCCTCTGTGTGTTGAAATGTGTTTCCCCAAGCGAATGTTGTAATCCTAATATGAGTATCTGTGAATGTGAGTCTACTTGGACATAGGGTCTTTGTGGATGCTCAAGCAAAGATGATTTTTTTTTCCTCTTGGAAAGGAAGACTTTAAACATAGAAACAGAAAGAAGACAGTGTGAAGATGAAGGTGGAACCTAGCGTTCAATCTAAGAAAAGTTCATTGCTCCCAGATGCTAGGCAAGAGGCCTATGTTTCTCTCCAACACCCAGAAGGATCTCAGTCTGTGTTTTTAATTTTGGAATTCAGTCCTCCACAGATAGGAGAAAAAAAATTGTTACTTATACTAATAAAACACCTAGAGTATTGGTTATTGTCAAAATACAGTGTTTTATTAAAATTTATTCATTCATAGAATTTTCCTGAAATAGCCATAAAATAAAGAAGTGGTTAAGAAATATTAACAGCTTCAAGCGTAAAAGCAATTTGCTAATTTAATTTGTATGGATTTTATTAAATTTAAGATAGAAAAATATCTTAGAAAGATACAATTTTTTTCATAACATTTATCTTTTTCTTGTTGTAACTCTAATGTTTCATCAATTACATTTATAAACTATAGAATATTTAAATAAATATCCAACTATAATCCTTACCAACCAGAGGAAATTACCATTTCAATTTTATTATTATCTTTCCAGTCTTTCTAAAATTAAAGACTTATGTGTGTGTATATTTTTGACATTTAAAAAAAAGATTCTAATTTGCTTTTATTTTAAAAACATGAACTCACACACTGCTAGCGAGTCTCTTGTTATTCTATTTGATGGTATATTGACGTACCTATAACCAACAGCTTATATCTTAAAAACAAATGCATTTTATGTTTTATGCCTACCATTTACCTTAAAGTAGATATCTTTAAAGAGGACAGCATGCTACCATTTCACTTAAAGTGTTTTATGTGGATGGGGAACATAAAGCAGCAATCCAAATGTGCTTCCTGTGAAGCATCTAATGGCAGCACTCCCTAGCAGGTGCTTTGGAGTGGCTTATAAATGCTCTGTAAATGCTTCCAAACAAAGCTTTGGTTCATAAGCCTGTGGCTCCAGGCTGAAAGGTGGCCTTATTGTGGTTGTCCTCTGAAGGCCAAGCAAGGGAAGGAACTGAAGACTCATTAATAAGACTCTTTCTTTTTCATGTAGTCCTCAGAATTAAATGTGCAAAATATACAAAAACCCCCAAAACAAAAAAATGGCTTTATCTATTGCTAGTCATAAATACAGCAGTCCACTGACATACTTGTGCTTCTTTTTTTTAGGATTAACATTCACCAGAAGAATTCGGCTATATATGTTAATGGTGTTTCAAGCCTTTGCTTACATAAGAACTTCTAGATTTAGCAAAAGAGTCTCTTGGTTAAATTTCAATGTTGTGTAAATAGAGAATGAAGTGCACAAGTATAACCCAAATACCGTATAGGACCATTTTATTGGATATGAAGTCATATTATTTTTGGAGGATGACTGGTAAAAGGTTCTGATTAGCTATCATGAAATTGAACTTCCCTGACATATGTGGAAGATAAGAGCAAAAAAACCAGACCTCTAGGCTCACTGGTAAAAACTGCAGCCCGTTGGGGTTTTAAGGACAGAATTCCTTGGAAAACAGTAGGTAGGTAGGCATACACTTCTATATTCTAATCTTAGAGACGTTGTGACAACTGATAAATATTGGATTCTGAAAACTGTAAACGGCACAAGTGCCTTTTTAAATGTGAGGAGATAGAAATGAAATGAAAGTATTCTAAGGAATAGTAAATATTAAAAACATGCTGGAGTTTGAGGAAAATGATTTGAAGAAGTGGGAGGGATGAGGTAGAAGGGGTGAATGTGCAAGGACTTCAACTTGGAGGCCGAGGATAGCAACACTGATTATTTTCAAAATGAACTGGCTCTAAATCAAATGTGAGTAGAAAATGAATAATGAAGAGGCAAGAAGCCAACTTTTGGCTTAGGAGATACAGCAATAAACTTAACATAGTTCAAAACTTCAGTACAAGATATAATTATAGATTAGTGAAGAGAAAGGTAACGTGTTATTTAGAACCCTGACACTTGTGGAATATGTATTTGCAGCGTGGCTCCCTGAGAACATGTGCACAGATAATGCAAGTTACTTCTTAAAGTGTGTGGTTGCTTTGGAGTAACTGAAAACTGAAGTTCATAAAACGAGAGGAACTTTTATGACAACATGAAACAACAGCAAGCTTTTATTATATGACTTTTTATGTGAGAACAGGGAGGCAAAATGTAGGTGATCTGCCCAGTTCAGAACTCTGGTCACATAGAAAGATCCCAGGATACCACACCATGCTTCACCTCCAGGAAGTTTCATTTATAACCCAGCTGCATCCTCATCTCCTGACTGTATATGTTTCAGTCACTACACAAGTGTGTGTGTGTGTGTGTGTGTGTGTGTGTGTGTGTGTGTGTGAACTGTACTTATGGCTCTTGTGATGGTTGTGGGTGTGTCATGTCAAGAATTTCCACTGTGGCTAAGAGAGCTACATTTTATTACGGAAGGTTTGAAGATTTGCTTCACCATTGACTACTATCTCTTATTTAGTTCCTTAAAGATTCATTCTATTCCCCCTCAATCCTAACAGTATTTCACTGAAGAACTGATAAATCATTGCATGGTACAAACCTCATTTGACTTCAAAGTCCCTGTAAGTCCTGAACTTGATGTGGTATCACCCAGAGATTGGACCTATGATTGATGATTCTAAAGTTTTGAAATGTAAAGACTTAGTAGGTGTATACTCATGTGAAATGACACCTATCTTGGATTTCTGATTCTCCTGAAATCCAAGCAATAGATTTCAGCCATAGATTCTTAGACACTGGCTTGTAAGCTGTAATGATCACTTTTTGTCTTTGATACTGTACATGAAAATTTGAGTTAATTATCATATTCTCTGGTGATATGTTTGTAATCTATGAAATAAAGCTTGCCTGAAGATCAAAGGACAGAGCAAGCCACAGCTACCACCTCTCACTTCACCAACTCCTCAGCCTGACAGAGTCTCTGCAAGAGAGTGAATTCCTGTGTCCTCTTGCCTTATATTCCTTTCCCTGCCCAGCCATATCATTTCCTGTCTCAACCTTCCTAGTGCTGGGATTAAAGGTGTGTGATCCCAAGTGCTGGAATTAAATGTGTGTGCCACCACTGCCCAGCTCTGTTTCTCTTCTAGACTGGATTAATCTCATGTAGCCCAGTGTGGCCTTGAATTCACAAAAATCCAGACAGATCTCTGCCTCTGCCTCCCGAGTGCTAGGATTAAATATGTGTGTCACTGCCTGACATCTGTGGCTAACTCTGTGGCTGGCTCTGTCCTCTCATCTTCAGGCAAGCTTTATTTCTTATATTACAAATCTGTCACCACAATATTCACTATATATTCACTTCCAAATGAAGACCAATTGATTAGCTATATTTTTAAACACACAAAAAATGAAGAAAGGGGCCTTGGGAAATAGCTCAGAGAATAAAGTTTTAGTGTGCAAATGTGACCATGTTAGTTCTCCAGAACCCGTGACTTAGACGATGTCAGAGGCAGAGACAGGAGACTCCCTGGGAGCCCCCAAAACAGCTAGCTCAGTTGTACAGTGGTGGACAGCAAGAGACCCTGTCTCAAACTTGAACGGGAAGATTGAAAGCTGAATTTGTACTCTGGCTTCCACACACATGCTGTGGTGTGTGTGTCACATGCTCATACACTCACACATTTACACATACAGAAATTGATAAAGGATACATAGCAGTCTCCATCTTACTGAGGGAAAATGGATTATAGTTCTATCTCACAAATCAAATTGTAATCACAAGACCCCTGGCTAAAATCGAAGTTCCAATACTGTGGTAGGATTATGACATTAAACAATAGGTTTAAGTAAAATATTGATCCTCCCTAAAACCTCAAAAATCTTCCATCTTTCAGAATGCTTGGTGAATACAAACCAGAAGTCTTCATAAACAGTACACAATGAAGATTATACTTATATCTGAGAGCTTTTAATTAGAAGAAAATGAAACCTTCAGCAAAGTTAATATGACATGTAGTAATATGTAAGCTTTTGAGTATTATACAACTGTGTTTCATTAAAAACCAATTTTTAAGCATTTAATTAATGAAACAAGTTAATTATTTTTCTTTTGAACATTTTTTATAATCAAAAGTCTGGAGGTATAGCACCAACAAAACTTTAGCAATCAAAGGGAAATGTTAAGTGCAAATATTGACTTATGGTTTACATCATATAAAATTGATTTAAATTAGAATGCCGAGTTGTTTAAAAACTAATCCTGAAAGTAGAAGCAGAGGCTTGTTGGGAAGTAAGGTTTTCTGGATAGGTGGGTGGGTACGGGTTTGGGTGGGTAGGTAGGTGAACAGGAGAACAAGAGAGGGTCATGGAGTGAGATGATCAAAATATACTGTCTGTCTGTCTGTCTATCTATCTATCTATCTATCTATCTATCTATCTATCTATCTATCATCTATCATAAAGGAGTCAAAAAATTAAAATGTGAAGTCATGAGGTTTCTAGAAGAATCCACAGAGGCTATATGCCACAAGGTTCTGTGAAGATAGCTCATACTGGAGGGCAGGATTAGATATAAAATCTAAAAGAACAAAATGCATAGAAGAGACAATTTTTTGAAGTGAACAAAGATTTTTTTTTTATTCTGAAGCAGAAAGTACAGCAAGCACAACATTTGATGCTTGGATTCAAAGGTAAAAGTTATCTGAATATAGTAAGTATTACTGGAAATGAAAGAGATCCATGGACAGAAAGAAATGCATTTTCATATATATCGAAAAAAAGGTACTTTAGACAAGTTAGTAATTAAGACATAACTTAGTTAAAAATGAGAAAATACTTCTCGACAAGATATGTTAATGGATAAAGGACATTTGAAACAGTTTTCTGTATTGCTCATTATTATGGAAATGCAAATTTAATTGTGATGAGGACCACATACTCACTAGAATGGTTGAGATAATCACAACTAACAATATCTGGCAGTGGAACAGATGTAAAAGCCATCAGACTGTGCACATTTCGAGTGGGCGTGAGAAATATCATCATGGAGAACATTACAGTTCTTATTAAGTAAAACAGCTTAGGATTTAACAAGTTTGCCCATAGATATTTAAACAAACAATGATAAACTATTTTTAAAAAAATCTTGCATATTTCAGCTCTCTCCTGTGGAAAAGTTATTAAAAATATTAAAGAAGCAACCTACAAGAAGCAACAATTATCCAGAGAAAAATGGACTCCTTTGGATACCGAAACACAGTGGAGGAGCTCAGCACTGCCAAGGAATCTCAGAACACCATAAGAACTAGCTACAAGAGCCACAAAACACTGTAAAACTCTATGTGATAGTCAAGAGATGCCAAACCCAGTTTACAGGAATACCAACAGAAAGTCATGATCACTATGGTGCAAAGTGACTTGCTGAAAAAGGTCTGAGAGAACTCTCTAGGGCTTTAAAAATATTTATGTTTTGATCATTGTACATTTTATTCGACTCATGTGTTATTGATCCTCATCAAAATGTGCATTTAAGACATGGGAATTTATTTGTGTGTATGAGATACTACCTCAATGCATACATAAAGGGGTTTACATTGGCTTAACTTTTCAAAGAGATGAACAATAAGCCAATAGTATCCCTGAAACCAGTAAGGTTCTCCCATTTAAAGCCCTCAGGAACTTTCAGGTATCATTGTTCTTATTTGTACTTATGTCTTAAGACATATTCCTTGAAAGACATTATGATGTGTGTGTCTTGGTCATGTAGATGTGATGGTTGCTGACAAAGAGTGGGAGAGAGCAAGAGAGATTTAAAAAAAACACATGCACACACATACAGGAGGTGAAGATGGAGGAAGGAAGTTTGGAGGGGGTACACAAACCAAGAGAGAGAAATTCTCACCAGATACATACTTAAAGGAAATAAAAACCAATCATTCCACATTTAGAGACAAGTTGAGTTAAAAAATATTCATGTAAGTATCAGTGAGGTTTGCTTTCTATCTATCATCTATCTATCTATCTATCTATCTATCTATCTATCTATCTATCCATCTGTCTGTCTGTCTCTCTATCTATCTTAGAGGCAAGATTTCAGCTTGGAGATATGGCTCATGGCCTGGTTAGAAATGAGGGAACATTTGGTTTTATAAGGTATGTATTTTAGTGTAATGAGCTAGGGGTTAATAAAGTTTCCTACCCCATGCCTCTGTGGCAGGTGGCAGGCTTTTTCTCACACAGTCTCATATCTGGCAGCTCTGCCAGTGTTGCTCAGGGTTCTGACCAATGCCACTTTACCACTCTTCTCCAAACATCCAGCCTAGTATGCAATCTTTTCCCTGATAACAATCTGGTATAATCCATCCCATTCTCCTCCCTCTTGTCATCTTATTTTTAAATAAATAGATTAAGTGTGTGTATGTGTGTGTGTGTGTGTGTGTGTGTGTGTGTGTGTGTGTGTAACAATTTTCCTGGAGGGATAAGAAGGGTAAGGGTGGTCAGACTGCTCTGTTAAAGAGCACAGGCTTTGGACACACAGAGATATAGGTCCCTAATTTCTATTTGCTATCTGCAATCTTCAGAAAGCCCTCTGTTGCAGGGTATTTGATCACATTGTGAACCCCTGAGACTGTGTTAATAAAATCAACCTTGGATTAGGGGGTGGAGCCAGCAACTAGTTGACAGGAATTAGCCATAGAGAGTATGGAGAAACCAGGAATACAGATAGAGATGTGCACAGGAAGGAGTAAGGATGGATTTGGAGATGCTCGGTCTTTTTTGGTTTAGGATAAGTGGAGAAATACTTTCTTGTTTGATCTTCCAAAAAGGAAGGTGAGCTGGTTGCTTCTCTGAGCTAGCAGGTTTTCACCCCAACATCTGACTCTTGAGTCTTTCTTGGTAAACAGAACAACAGAGACTTAGTTAAAAATTACATTTGGTGGCAGTGGCAGAGCTGGTGCCAGTCCCACCAGGCCATGGCCTGAGCAGCATGGTGCTGATGGCGGGGCTGTGAGACTGCAGATGGTAGTCAAAATATCAGTAGATTCAGGAATAGCTGCTGTGCTGGGAATAAAACATTTGATGCTCCAGCTCATGGCACAACCACATAGAAGGAGAATTCATGCCAGCTGGCACTGCCACAGTTACCACCTGGGCCTCTCTGTGAGCACTCACAGCAGTTGACTGCTATTCACAGGGACTCTAGAAAATGGGGCTTGCACTTGGAAATCATGGGAGGTCCTCTTCACTGATGCTGTGAACAAACAGAATTCAGCAGACTTGGTGAGGTACATGGGAAGTCATTTAAGAGAGAGTTAAATAATATTAAAAAGAAAAATATTTTCCACATTAAGAATGGGAAATATGGTTGAGGCACCAGCTACCACAGGAGCCACATGCCCCTCCTGTACTGATTGGGAAGAAGAGGTAAGGCCCTGATCTCCCAACTGGACAGCCCAGTTCTCTATCCCCTAGGCCCTCAGGGCACATTCTGTGCTTCTCTTCCCAGCCACTATAGCCCCATAGACCAGGCAGCAACCTCCACTCCTGCCCCTTCACCAACCATTCCCTAAGGCACCAGTAACCACCTGAGCCACAGGCCCCCGCCTGCACCAATTGGAAGAAGAGTGACCTAGAGTTCCACCTGTAAGTATTGAAAAAAGAAATGGATAGAAGTCATTGTAAGAACACATTCAAAAATATAAAGAGCAATATGGCACCACCAGAACTTAGTGATCCTACAATGGCAAGACCTGAACACCCCATTTTCAGAAGTAAATGACCTAAAAATAACTTTATGAAGATGATAGAGGCCCTTAAAGAGGAAATGAAAAGTTCCCTTAAAGAAATGGAGGAAAAGACAAAGAAAAAAGGAAGAAATCAATAAATTCCTTAAAGAAAGCCAAAAAACCCAAGAAAAAGGAATCAAACAGGTGACGGAAACAATTCAAGATCTAAAAAATGAAATAGAGGCAATAAAGAAAACACAAACCAAGGGAACTGAGGAAAAGGAAAATCTGAGTAAACAAACAGGAGCTACAGAGGCAAGAATAACCAACAGAGATGAAAGAGAGAATCTCAGGCATTAAGGATACCATAGAGGAAATAGATTCATGGGTCAAAGAAAATGTTAAATCCAGCAAATTTTTAACACAAAACATTCAGGAAATCTGGGACACTATGAAAAGACCAAACCTAAGAATAATAGAGATAGAAGAAGGAGAACAATTTCAGCTCAAAGGCACAGAAAAATAATCAACAAAATTATAAAAGAAAACTTTCCTAACCTGAAGAATGGCATACCTATGAAGGTACAAGAAGCTTACAGAACACCAAATAGACTGGACCAAGAAAAAAACTTCCCTTGTCACATAATAATTAAAACACAAAACATACAGAATAAAGAAAGAATATTAAGAGCAGCAAAGAAAAAAGCTCAAGCAGTATTTAAAGGCCGACCTATCAGAATTATACTGGACTTCACAATGGAAATTCTGAAAGCCAGAAGGTCCTGAACAGATGTTCTGCAGACACTTAGAGACCATGGATGCCAGCCCAGACTACTATACCCAGCAAAGCTTTCAATCACCATAGGTGGAGAAAACAGGTATTCCAAGACAAAATCAGATTTAAACATTACATATCCACAAATCCAGCCCTACATAAAGTACCAGAAGGAGAACTCAAACTCAAGGAAGTTAGCTGCGACCACCAAAACATAGGCAATAGATAACATCATACCAGCAAATCCCAAAGAAGAGAAACACACACACACACACACACACACACACACACACACACACACACACACATCACCACTAACAAAACAAAAAAGCCAAGAATTAACAGTCATTGCTCATTAATATCTCTTAATATTGATGGACTCAATTCACCTATAAAAAGGCACAGGCTAACAGAATGGGTATGAAAACAGGATCCATTCTTCTGCTATATACAAGAAACACACCTCAACTCAAAGACAGACATTACCTCAGAGTAAAGGGTTGGGAAAAGATTTACCTATCTAATGAACCTAAAAACCAAGCTGGTGTAGCTATTGTAATATCAAGTAAAATAGGCTTCAAACTAAAATTGATCAAAAGAGATGGAGAAGGCTATTTCATATTCATCATAGTAAAAACCAATCAAGATGAAGTTTCAATTCTGAACATTTATGCCCCAAATACAAGAGCACCTATATTTGAAAAAGAAACATTGCTAAAGCTTAAATCACAAACAAATCCCCACACACTAGTAGTGGGAAACTTCAACACCCCACTCTCACCACTAGACAGGTCTGCTAGACAGAATCTTAATGGAGAAATAAGGGAACTAACATGTTATGACTCAAATGGACCCAACAGACATCTATAGAACATTTCACCCAAACACAAAGGAATATACCTTATTCTTAGCACCTCATAGAACTTTCTCCAAAATTGACTACATACTCAGTAACAAAAAAAATCTCAACAGACACAAAAAATTGGAATAACCCCCTGTATCTTATTGGACTACCATGGCTTAAGGTTAGAATTCAACAATAACAATTATTAACAATAATAGTCTAAAAACTCATAGAAACCAAACAATGCTCAACTGAATCATTGATGTGTCAAAGAAGAAATAAAGAAATTGGAGACTTCCAAGAATTCAATGAAAAATGAATGCATAACATACCCAAACCTATGGAACACTATGAAAGCAGTACTAAGAGGAAAGTTCATAGCACTAAATGCTTACATAAAGAAAGTGGAGACATATCACACGATCCACTTAACAGCACACCTGAGAGCTCTAGAACAAGAAGAAACAAAGTCACCTATGAGGAATAGATGACAGCAAATAATCAAATTGAGGGCTGAAATCAATGAAATAGAAACAAAGAGAACAGTACAAAGAATCAATGAAACAAAGAGTTGGTTCTTTAAGAAAATCAACAAGATAGACAAGCCCTTACCCAAACTAAAAAACAAAACAAAAAAAACCCCCAGAAAAACCAAAACAAACAAACAAACAAAAAACAAAAAAACAGAGAGAGAATGTCCAAATTAACAAAATCAGGACTGAAAAGGGGAACATAATAACAGACACTGAAGAAATATAGAGGATTATTAGGTCATACTTCGAAAACCTGTACTCCACAAAATTGGAAAATGTAAAAGAAATGGACAATTTTCTGGATAAATACCACATACCAAAATTAAATCAAGATCAGATAAACAATTTAAATAGACCTATATCCCCTAAGGAAATAGAAGCAGTTATTAAAAGTCTCCCAACCAGAAAAAGTCCAGGGCCAGATAGTTTCAGTGGAGAATTCTACCAGAATTTCAAAGAAGAGCTAATACCAATACCTCTGAAATCATTTTGATCAATAGAAACAGAAGAAACATTGCCAAACTCTTTTTATGAGGCTACGATTACCCTGACACGCAAACCACACAAAGATGCAACAAAGAAAGAGAATTACAGACCAATCTCTCTCATGAACATTGATGCAAAAATACTCAATAAAATACTGACAGTGAATGCAAGAACACATCAAAAAAAAATTATCCACTATGATCAAGTAAGCTTCGTCCCAGAGATTCAGTGATGGTTCAACATACAAAAATCTGTCAATGTAACTGACCATATAAAATAAAACCCATATATTCATCTCATTAGATGCTGAAAAGTCCTTTAACAAAATCCAACACCCCTTCATGATAAAGGTCTTGGAGAGATCAGAGATAAAAGGAACATACCTAAACATAATAAAGGTGACATATAGCAAGCCAACAGCCAACATCAAACTAAATGGAGAGAAACTCAAAGTGATTACATTAAAAATAGGAACAAGATTAGGATGTCCACTCTCTCCATACCTATTCAATGTAGTACTTGAAGTTCTAGCTAGAGTAATAAGACAACAAAAGGAGATCAAAGGAATGCAATTTGGAAAGGAAGAAGCCAAACTTTCATTATTTGCAGATGATATGATAGTATACATAAGTGACCCCAAAAATTATTCCAGGGAACTCCTACAGCTGATAAACTCCTTCAGTAAGGTGGCAGGATACAAGATTAATTAAAAAAAGCCTTCCTATATACAAATGATAAATGGGCTAAGAAAGAAATTAGAGAAACATCACCCTTTACAATAGCCACAAATAACATAAAATATCTTGGAGTAACTCTAACCAAACAAATGAAAGACCTGTATAATGAGAACTTTAAGTCTTTGAAGAAAAAAATTTAAGAAGATATCAGGAAATGGAAAGATCTCCGATGCTCTTGGATAGGTAGAATTAAAATAGCAAAATTGGCAATCTTACCAAAAGCAATCTACAGATGCAATGCAATCTCCATCAAAATCCCAATGCAACTCTTCACAGAGCTTGAAAGAACAATACTCAACTTCATATGGGAAAACAAAAACCCAGGAGAGCCTAAACAATACTATACAATAAAGGAACTTTCAGAGTCATCACTATCCTTGACTTCAAGCTCTACTATAGAGCTATAGTAATAAAAATAGCTTGGTATTGGCATAAAGACAGACACATGGGTTAATTGAATGAAATTGCAGACCCTGACATTAATATACATACCTATGAAAATCTGATTTTTGACAAAGAAGCCAAAATTATACAATGGAAAAAAAGAAAGCTTCTTCAACAAATGGTGCTGGCATAACTGGATGTCTACATATAGAAGAATGCAAATAGATTCATATCTGTCACCATACCTTTTTTGAGAACTTAGAGATGTCTTCAATATTACCCTTGAGTGGTGCTCAGATTTTTGCTGCTCAAGAGATTCACAGAACTCATGAACTTCTTTTTCAAGGACAGAAGGTGAGATGGCTGTCTCTGATCTTTCCACTCTTCCTTCCTATTTTACTCCCTTTACTCTTTTTAATGCTAAGACACTTAGATTATAATAATAAAATAGTAGATGTTGTTTTACGTTCAGTCAAATTTTCTCCTTCTGACTATAACTCAAAGGTAAGTCTCCTGTGACTTTTCTTCCTTGTGTATTATTTCCTTTGACCATGTACACTGCTCTTCCTATCTGGGATGTTGTGCAGTATGGCATGAAGCAGTGCTTCTCCTTTAGAGTAAAGGCAGGGAGCCAATACTGGGGAATGCCTGTCTGGGATGGACCATTATGCATACTGGAACATGTTCAATGGGGAAGCTCATCATGCTTTTCCAGGGAGGCTCAGGCAGGTGGCTCCATGAGTGCCAGATTACAGCCTTTATCTGTTTCTTCCAGGCTTCTTTGTCCATTTTTTTTTTTTTTTTTTTACTTTTTAAGAGTTTTATATCAAAGTTAAAATTTTTTTTTACATAATTTTTTTTTTAAATTTTTATTTTGCAATGCAATTAAGTTCTACATACAGGCACAGATTCCCTTGTTCTCCCCCCTCCCGCCCCCCTCACCTTCCCCCCAGCCCGCCCCCCATTCCAATCTCCTCCAGGGCAAAGCCTTCCTCACAGACTGAGATCAACCTGGTGGACTCAGTCCAGATAGGTCCAGTCCCCTCCTCCCAGGCCGAGCCAAGGGACCCTGCATAGGCCCCAGGTTTCAAACAACCTAGATGCCCTTCAACTGAAGAATGGATAAACAAAATGTGGTACATATGCACAATGGAATACTACTCAGCAGAGAAAAACAATGACATCATGAGGTTTGCAGACAAATGGATGGACCTAGAAAAAATCATCCTGAGTGAGGTATCCCAGACTCAGAAAGACAAACATGGTATGTACTTTGTCCATCTTCTATTGTCTGCTCTTGCAACACATATGGCTGCACTTGACCCATCAAATCGCAAAAAGTATTTGGAGAAATAACATATCTGCATTCCACCATTAATTCTACAGATTTCCTCCCTCCTCTTTCTTCACTCTAAGAAACCCCTTCTCCAATGAAAACCTAAACATTTTCTGCATATACCTACTTCTTACCTGTTCTTGGCTTTCACAGCTCCCTCCCTGTGATCAGTTCTTTGTCAACTTGACACAAGCCAGTGTCATTTGAGAAGAGGGAACTTTGAGACAATTCTTATATCAGACTGGCCTACAGGCACATGTGAAGTGTCTTCTTGATTTATGATCAGAGGGGAGGGCCCAGCCCTCTCTGAGTAGTTCTACCCCTGGGCAGCTGATCCTGTGTTGTATAAAAAGTAGGCTGAGTGAGCATGGGAGAGAAAGCCAACATGCAATATTCTCCCAGGGCCTCTGCCTCAGTTCCTGCTTCCAGGTTCCTGAAGTGATTTTCCTTCATAATGGGCTATAAGATGTAACAAAAAATAAATCCTTTCCTCCCCAAGTTGCTTTTGGTCATGGTGTTTATCACAGTAGTATGAAGCAAACTAAGATTCTGAACTTAAAATCATTACATTAACTTTTTTCTTACTTTGTTTCCTTTTTTTCTCTTTTCCTTTTAAAATATTGGACGCCTATCTCCTTTGTAACAAGAGGTACTCTTTGCAAGTATAGAGTCAAGAGCATGATAAAATATAGTTCTATCTGTTAAACAGGTCTCTGAATTAGAAGATTAATAAATGGATGAATAGGTAAATTGAAAGCTTTATTACTTAATGGTAATTTGAGTTATGTATTAAAACTTGAATTTTTACAAACCCTTTAACCTGCTTATGTCTTTATTCCTGTTAACTAGAAGCTCTCAATAGAGATAATAAAAGAACAAAACTAGATCAAAATTCTTGTATTATCTTCGTTACTAGTGTTTTATTTTTTAGGTTAATACTAGGATCCTTTCTCTCTAAGCAAAGTTATCTATCCAATCCATATGAAACAAGTCATTTTGATGAGAACACATGCAGCTGTCTAATAGCAGTAGAATGAGAGAGTATTAGTTACTTTTTTGTTGCTGTGATAAAATATTGTGACAAAAGGCAACTTAAGGAAAAAACGGGTTTATTTTAGCTCATGGTTCCAGAGGGATAGAGCTCATTATGATAGAGTGATTATGACATGGTTGCAGAAACAGGAAACTGGCTGATCACATATTCATTAACACAATTGAAGCAGAGAACCAGTACAGAAAGTACAGTGAGGCTACAACCTCCAAAGCCCCATCCCCCAGTGATGATGTACTTCCTCCAGTAAGGTTCTGCCTCCTAAAGGTTCCACAATCTCCCCAAACAGCGCCAAAAACTGGGACCAACTGCTCAAATACATAGGAAACAGTAACCTAATGAGATCACACAGAAGTAGAAGTCCCTGTCAATTTTAGACTAGAACAAGGAAGCATAAGAACAGAATCCAAAAGGGAGTTGAGTGACTGGAAGTTTCAAGATCAGTGAAGGCACACATTGGTAAGCTTTAAAATAAATTACTGGATTCTATTGTGATATCAACATATGACAAAATAATTAAAACTCATAATAATTATTTAGGAGTTTTTTAAAATTATTTTTAATAAGTAAACTCTTTTATAGACAGTTTTGAGGATATAGACAATGTATGCTGACCTTGCTATCACTCCTATATCCCTATTACCCTTATTACCCACCTAACCACATAAAAATCTTTTTCATGGTTCTTTATATTTGATTTTAGAATTTTTAAAAGTTGGATAATTAGATGGAGAACTTGACTCACATAAAACATCCCTTTAACTTTATTAATTTTTTAATAGTCTAAGTTGTAGTTAAGCAGCACTTCAAAAATAGCATGAAAATATCACAATTAATTCCCTATGTGCATAGTTAAGGAGAAAGCATCACTAGCAGATGAAAGGAAATTTTCATGTGCTTCATTCTTATTTTTAGGATAATATTAATTAAGACCACTCCTGTGCTGATGGTTGTATTTAGTGCTCCATAGTAAAAATGGAACAGATGCTGTCCTTGACCTTATGAATCACAGGACTAAAGCATATGGCATGGCTTCATATTAACCCAGAATGAGAAGGAAATAAAATGTAACATAGTACTTAAAAACCAATAATTACTCAGTAGAAAATGACTATTGCCACCAATTACTTCCTATGTTGGCAATATGCTTCCTCTTACATACAATCAGTTGGTGTATTTATATCTGCAGTAGACAGAATTTCAGCTTTCTCTCCAAAAGCTTTGTGGTATTTCAAATTCCTTCCAGCAACGTCTGGTAGTAATGGCTCTGGGAAGCCTTCTCTCCTCGAGCTCTGGGTGTCATAGGCATAGTTTACATTTTAACGATTTGATGGGAAAAAGAAGGTGCTGGAAAACGCCTTGGTAGACAGCTATGTTTTTATTGTTATGCAGCCATTGGAAACAGTAAACTCTGCTTCCATATATTAATACAGGAATGATATCAATGCCTTATAAAACAACTTCTTCAACTGGTGTATAAAGCCTTACTTTTAATTCTATGGGGGAACATTTCAGATTACCTTTTATTAAGAGTGAACTTGTGATTCTAAATATGAACAGTCCCAAACCAAACAAATCCCAAACCCCAAATAACAGAAAAGAAATAATCAAAGGACTACACAAGGAGAAAATCATGATTTGTAATTTGTATATTTTCATTTTTAAAATTCAAAAGCCACAAATTCAAGGATCTTGAGTGTGGGATCAAAGTTATGTGCCATCAACACCCAGCTTAAGGTATTTTTTTAAAGGAAGAGAAAGAGATACCAGGTCTGTAGCAAATGGAGAAAAGACCACAAGAGGACACAGTGGGAATGTGGCCATCTTTATGATAGGAATTGACCATCCAGAAAACAAAATAGCCAATGCCTTGACCTTGGACTCCCAGCCTATGGAAATTATAGAAAAGAAACACAATGTGTGGTGGTTGCAGATACCAGCTTCAGATAATACAACCTCTCTATTCTTATATTATGAAAGCCTGAATAAACACTTGGGATGGTAATTCAAGCTGAGTAGCTCCTAGGCTGGTGAAATATTAGTCTTGGTGCCATCTTTTCCTTTGCCATTTTATTTGTTTCCTATTATTTCATCATATTAAAAGTTATCATAATTTAAAACCCTATTATAAATCATTTATGGGAAATCTAGAATTATGTAGTTCATAATGTTGTCATGTTGAGTTCTAAGACAAGAACTTACTATAGCAAAAAAAAATAGAAGTGTGTCAGAAGATAAAAGATAAAAAGAACCTGTGTATTTATCCATTTTGCCTTAGTGCCTATCTTATGTATATTTTTCCTGTGTGTTAAAAAGCATTCGGAATTTTTAGCTCACCTAAAGGACTTATCTTGAAGTATTCTCACTAGACTTTGCTCTGGTAGGGATAAATACAATTTTGCTCTCATTGTTCTGTTTGCTATGGATCATCGGTGATACTGAGACAGGAAATGCCACTGAACAGTGTTCCCGTGAGGGATATAGATAAGCTGTCATCAGAGTCCAAATCCACACAACCATGCTTTTAGAGTGAAGCTTCCAGACTGATGACAATTATGGGAAGTACATCTTATATCTGGAAATTCACTGGAGAAACATACGTATTTAAGAAGAAAAGAGCCACTTAGCTTCTTCATTAAAATTACCTAAAGAGGCAAATTATGAACTCAGCAGAAAATGCGGTGATATTGTACACAGAGACTGATTAGCTGAATGGAATGATTGCTGCTCCATGACTTGGGAGGACTTCTTAAAGTCATCACAGGTAGCTTTTGCCCTTAGCACCCAACTGATTGCCCACTTCAGCTCTGGCCTTAGGCTAAATCCATAGATCTATGTTCCATCCTCAGCTCACTTGGCCAGTCATCGGTAATTAGTAGTCATTTTAGTTTCTTGTTACTGTCTTACTTCCCTTAACTGCAAGAATCCCACTCTCTTGCCTTTCCCTGCTTCGTGTTCCATCTTTCTTAGACTCCTTTCTCATGGCTCTGCCTTTCCCTGCCATTACAATGCCCCTGTCTCAATTCCAGAATCTTGGCTCTTCTCAGTCTGCCTGCTTCTTGATTATTATGAGAGTTCATCTGATTCCTCAACCTCTCGAATAATTTACAAATCTAGATTATCTGAAATTTTAAAGCCCTATATTATGTATTTCCCAGTTTATATAGCCAACTGCCTGTATGAAATGTTCACATGGCTCTGATCAATAGACAAGAGTCTAAAACTGAGCTCATAATTTATTTCCCCTAACTATTTACTACCTAAAGTCTTCTGTGTCTCAGTTAATGGCAAGTCCATCCTTTTAGTAAAAAAGTGGTAGAATCATAATTCCCCTTCAGTCCCAATTCATCAGGAAATAATATTGGCTCTACTTTCAGATATATCTACAATTATTTTTTGCTGCTCTGACTCTTCCATTATTGCCCACCCGAGTGAATGTGAAGATTCTGTACAGGGTCAGGAATCACCTTCTGCTACCTGTAGTACAGTTCTAACACAGCAGTCAAAGTGAAATTTCAAAATATGTCTATCCCTGCTCAAAACCACAAAGCTTTCTTGTTTTACTCTGTAAAAAATGCAAGTCATACAGTTGCCTACATGGTGTTACTTACCTCCTAACTGTGCCTACTGTCTTTTTTTTTCCCAATACTTTCTCTCTGGTAGCCATGATGTGTCTTTTTACTTTTCAAGAACATAGGGAGGACCCTCCTCAAGAATTCTGCCTTGCGGCTTCTCTGTTTACTCAAAGCTTTTCCTGAAGATATGAGTATGATTCATTCATTTTATACCTTCCTTGGGCACAATGAAGCCCACTCAAAGAAGGTATTCAAAATATCAGTTTTGCTTTTTATCCCCAACTTTTGGAACCACAGATCCTTTTACCGTAGCCTATGACAGTCTACCTCTCTTACATCATTTATCTAGCTTACTACACCATATATTTATCACTTGATGAATTATCAGTCTCTAGTGCTGTGTAGTAAATGGAATAACTGCAGGAAGTTAAATAATAGCCCTTCACTTTATTTAAATCATATTCCAATATCACTTTATTTGCATAAAGTATATTAATAGGTGTTAACCTGCCGGGCGGTGGTGGAGCATGCCTTTAATCCCAGCACTCGGGAGGCAGAGCCAGGCGGATCTCTGTGAGTTTGAGGCCAGCCTGGGCTACCAAGTGAGTCCCAGGAAAGGCGCAAAGCTACCCAGAGAAACCCTGTCTCGAAAAACAAAAACAAAAACAAAAACAAAAAAATAGGTGTTAACCTAAGCTTGAGAAGATGAGATTGATTGATGTGCATTGTGAGTATGGGTATGGGCTGTAAATGTGATCATGAATGTTCTTTCAAGGGAGAAACAGAAGGCTTGGCAGATAGAAGGAGAGAAGATATGACCTATATTGGAATTGGAGTCATAAAAGCCCAGACAAAGAATTCTGTAGTCTCCAGAAAGTATAAGTGACTAGGGACAGATTCTTTCCTAGACCTGGGCCTCACAGATTTCTTCATTTCATTCCATTCAAGAATTTGGGACTTCTGAATTCCAGAACTATGAAGAAATAAACGTGGTGATAATTCATTACAATACCCAGAGATCCTCAGACAATTTCATGGAAATAATTAGCATGTTATTCAGTGGCTGATTTCAAATGTCTCGTGCAATGTTTACATCCAGAAAGTATTAGTTGAACAAAAGAATAGCACCCATTTTTCTCTTTAAGTAACACTAACCTTAAATACTTTATAGGGAAATTTCTAAAATCTATGATAATCAATGTTCTTACAATTGACAGTACTTACTAACTCATCAGTAGACATTGCTAAAAATCTTTACATGGCCAAAAGGCATTGTGGATGATTTTTAAATGTGATACTTTCCAAACACTGTAGGCAATGCAGCACCCCTTATCAGAAATCCTTGGGATGAGAAGCATTTCAGGCATTTATTATAAATACACAGATATAATAAGGTATCTTGGAGCTGGGGCTCAAGTCTAAACATTTATTTGAGTTTTATACACATCTTGTGATGAAGCCTTGAATATAATTTTTTTAAATTTTTTTATTAAATTTTTTATTTTTATACTAACCACAGTTTCCCCTCCCTCCTCTCTTCCTGTTCCCTCCCCTCACCTCTTGTCTACCTCTCTCCCATCTACTCCTCCTCCATTCAGAAAGAGGCCGGCCATTCATGGGAGTCAACAAAGCATTTCATATCAAGGTAAGGCAAGACCAAGATCCTCCCCCTGCATCAAAGCTAGGTGAGGCATCCCAGCATGGGGAATAGGTTCCAAAAAGTTAGCTCATGCACCAGGGACAGATTCTGATTCTGTTCTGTTTGTAGAGCCCCCACAAACAAACCGAGATACACAACTGTCACCCACAGGCAGAGGGCCTAGGTCAGTCCCAGACAGGCTTCCTAGTTGTTAGTCTAGAGTCCGGGAGCTCCCTGTTGCTCAGGTCAGCTGCCTCTGTGGATTCTCCCACCACGGTCTTCCATTAAATGGCATCCTACAGAATGGGAAAAGAACTTCACCAACCTTACATCTGACAGAGGGATGATCTCCAAAATACATAAAGAACTCAGGAAACTAGACATCAAAATACCAAATAATCCAACTGAAAAGTGGAATACAGATTTAAACAGAGAATTCTCAACAGAAGAATCTCAAATTGTCGACATACATTTAAAGAATTGCTCAACATCCTTAGCTATCAGGGAAATGCAAATCAAAACAACTCTGAGATACCATCTTACACCTGTCAGAATGGCTAAGATCAAAAATGCTAATGATAAGCCTATGTTGGAGAGGATGTGGAGCAAGAGGAACACTCCTCTGCTGCTCGTTGGAGTACAAACTTGTACAGCTACTTTGGAAATCAGTATGGTGGTTTCTTAGAAAATTGGGAATAAATATACCTCAAGAAACAGCTATACAAATCTTGGGCATTATATTAAAAGGATGCTCATTCATACCACAAGGACACTTGTTCAATTATGTTCATAGCAGCATTATTCACAATAGCCAAAACCTGAAAACAACCTAAGAATGGATAAAGAAAACATGGTATATCTACACAATGGAGTGTCACTCAGCGGTAAAAAAAATAACACCATGAAATTTGCAGCCAAATGGATGGAATTAGAAAAAATCATGCTGAATGAGTTAACTCAGACCCAGAAAGACAAACATGGTATGTACTCACTCATAAGTGGGTATTAGATATAAAGAAAAGGATAACCAGGCTACAACCCACAGCTCCAGACAAGCTAGGTAACAAGGAGGACCCTAAGAGGGAAACATGGATTTCTCTGAAGATAATTTTGTACAGTGATTTTAGTAAACCATTATTGTGTTCAGTCACATAAAGTCAGGCATGAAGTTTTCCACTTTTATTCCCCTAAAATTTTCAGATTTTGTAACATTTCAAAGTTCTTAATTAGGTATGTTAAACCTATGTTTGTTTTATAATGTAAGTTTGTTATTTGTTAAATTTTTTAAAACATCCATTGTTACTGCATTCTTTGCTGAAATAAGAGTACAGGATTCCTGGAATTTCTCGGTTATCTTCTGAACTGAACAGCAGAGGAACTCAGAGAGAGGTAATTTAAGCGGCATTGTGTTTTAGACAAAGATGCATCCAATTTTGAGCAAGAATGAAGAAAACCTACAACCTACAAAGCAAAACTTCTCCTGCTAATTTTCAGCATTTGTTAATAATTGCTTTGAGTAGCCTCACATGGCTTCTTGTCTGAGCTCGACCCTGTCTTTCTTAGAGCCGAGGCTGCGATTGTCTTGCAGCTTGGAGACCTCTGTGAGCTCTGTGCTTGAAGTCCACTCACAGAGCTTCAAAGCAGTCTTTCATCTTTTCCTTAGTAAGGAGAATCTGTCTGCCTACAACAAAGGGGAAGTTTCGTTTGTCATTTCAAGTTCTCTGCTTATATCTCTATTTCCTCTGGTAGACTCCTACTCTAAGTCCCCTAAAAATAAGAAATGAAGCTTTCAACACTGTGGTCAGGCATGTCCTTGATTTACTGATTCGAAACAATGATTTTCCTGTGAGGTTCAGTCCTCTGTGTGAGTCTATGCTCAAGTAATTCTTCTATCTGCACTGAACATGTTGTGGTCTAGTTATTCTCTTACTCGGGACTCTGAAAACTATTATGGACTTACTCATATTTATGAACATTTTCTCAAGGGGTTTTGGTTTTACCAAACCAATTTATAAGCTTTAGTGTCTTTTAAATGCCAAGGAAAATTAAAATGCTTTTATGAAAACTAAATCCGTATTTTCTATATTATACTTTTTTATTTTCATATATCTTCTTAATGGATATGTGAACAAATAAAACTATAGTTCTATAATTCATAAATGTATAACCATCAATGTATAATTTAAAATAAAATGTGAGTTGACTACAGCAGCTTTACTCCACTTGTCATTTATTCAACCCCACTTGAATTTTTATGGTTTACTATATTGGTCCTGTGCAGTACCCATGGTCAAGATTCTTCGTGTCTTCAGTTATCTTCCTCCTCACCTGTGCTTCTCCACTCTGTCCTCTGCAAAGTGCTAGGATGATCTTTCTAGGAAACCTAAAGAACTGATATATTTATTTATTAATCTATCTATTTGTGTGTGTGTGTGTGTGTGTGTGTGTGTGTGTGTGTGTGTGTGTGTGTGTAGGTGTATGGGCATACATCTATTTTGGCACGTGTGTGGAAGTTAAAAGACAACTTGTAGGAGTCAGTTCTCCTTCCACCACATGGGCCCCAAGGAATAATAAACTTGAGTCTTTAGGTTTAGTGACAAGCTTCTAATGAGCCATCTTGCTAGCCCTGAGAATGATCTTTTTGAAACATAAAATAGCATGTCTATTCAGTGTGAAGTTCCTTCATATCTATAGAAATATGCTCAACTCTTTAACTTGGAACAAACCCTAATTATTTGGCCCTTCCTATCATTCCCTCCTGGTCACATCTACTTAACCGACATTACTGTGTGTGAGCTGGGCACATACACCTGTGGACTCTCTGGTGTGTTGATATGTCAGTATATTCTTTAGCACACCCTTTCAGACTGTGAAATTTATTTAGTTAACTGATAGTGAAAATTCCCCTGAGGGCACACATCATTTGATACCTGAAATCCTTCCTGACCCACAGAGCATGAAAAACAGTCACATCCAAGATTACATTTTCAAAGTAAGAGCTAGTGTGTTGCTCTGTTGTTCAGGCTGTCCTGGAGCTTCAAGGTCATGTGATGCACTTGTTACAGTATCTAGAATAGCTGTCATTGTAGTAGCATTCTACCTTGCTAGGTTTCCAATACAATGTTGGGATAGATTCACTTGTCTGCCTTTCAGTAAGTATATGAGTTATATTTTTAATTTTAAAATTTTGATTAAAATATAATTACATCCTTCTCCCCACTCCTCTTTTTCCCTCACGTCCCTCCCATGTTCTTTTTCTTTCAAATTCTCCAATGTCCCCCACTCACTTCCTCTCAAATTGATAGCTTCATTTGCTTTTTATTGTTACACACTCACAAACACATAAATATATAAATAAAACATATTGAGTCTATTTAGTGTTTAAGCTTGTATATGAATTTAGGTCAGACTGCTTGGTATTATAACATGTATTTGTGTATATCATATAAGCACACACACATATATAGTTTTTCTCTATAGTACTACTCTTATGGTAGTACTATATCTTGGTGTAGCAACATTGAGGACATAGTAGATCTTGCTACAGTTTGAGAACTGTGTTTGCTGAAATTTTTTTTTTTTTTCAAGACAGGGTTTCTCTGTGTAGCTTTGCGCCTTTCCTGGAACTCACTTGGTAGCCCAGGCTGGCCTCGAACTCACAGAGATCCGCCTGCCTCTGCCTCCCGAGTGCTGGGATTAAAGGCGTGCGGCCACCACCGCCCGGCTGCTGAAAATTTTTTATGGTGAAATCCAAACCTGAGGTAATGGCATTGTGGGAAAAGAGCTTTAGAAGATTCTGGGATCAGAAGAGTGGAACTCATTAGAATGGGGTTGATACACTTACAAAAGAGACTACACAGGGCTCTCCTATGCTTTCCTTCAGGTAAAAGCATGGAGAAGGAATGCTACTTGTGAAGAAGTGGGCCCTCACCAGACACTAAGCCTGCAATGCCTTAATCTTGGTCTTCTGAATCTTAAGAGCTGTGAGGCATGCCTCTGTTGTTTATAAGCTACAGTTTGCAGGATTCTGTCACATTGCTCCAAATTTCTATGTATTCAGTAACAGATAACCACTTCAAGATCAAGCACCATGATCAAGTAAGTTTTATCCCAGAGATATGGGGATGGTTCAAACTATGTACATCCACCATATAAACAAACTGAAAGACAAAACCCACATGATCCTCTCATTAGATGCATAAAAGACTTTTGATAAAATCCAACACTCCTTCATGATAAAAGATTAGGGATACAAGGGACATATTTCAATATAATAAAGGGAATTTGCTGCAATCCCATAGCCAACATCAAATTAAATGGAGAGAAACTCAAAGCAATTCCATTAAAATGAGGAACAAGGCAAGGTAGTCCTTTCCATATTTATTGGATATAGTATTTGTTATAGTATTAGTTAGAGCAATAAGACAATGGAAGAAATCAAGGGGATGAAAATTGGAAGGGGAGAAGTTAAAGTATCTTTATTTGAAGATCATAAGTGATCCCAAAAATTCTACTAGGAAAGTCCTACAGCTGATTAAACACTCAGCAAAGTAGCTGGATACAAAATTAGCTCACAAAAGTCAGTAGCCCTCCTATATACAGATGATAAGTGGACTGATAAATAAATCATGGAAACAAAACCTTTCACAATAGCCTCAAATAATATAATATTTCTCAGGGTAACTTTAACTGAGAAAGTGAAA
The DNA here is from genome assembly GCF_949786415.1 of Peromyscus eremicus. NCBI lineage: Eukaryota > Metazoa > Chordata > Mammalia > Rodentia > Cricetidae > Peromyscus > Peromyscus eremicus. The sequence continues at coordinate 9,316,997 of NC_081428.1, forward strand.
GACTTGTATGATAAAAACTTTTAGACATTTAAGAAAAAACTGAAGAAGATATCAAAAGATGGAAAGATCTCCTATGCTCATGGGTCTGTATAATTACCGTAGTAAAAATGGCCATCCTACCAAAAACAAGGTACAGATTCAATGTAATCTACACCAAAAATCCAGAATAATTCTTCACAGATCTTAAAAGTACAAATTTCAGCTTCATATGGAAACATAAAAAAAAAAAAAAAAACAGGGAAAGCTAAAACAATCTTGAACAATAAAAGAACTGTTGAAAGCATCATTATCCCCGACTTCAAGTTGTACTACAGACCTATAGTAATACAAGCCGAGTGTTTTCCACAAAATGGTATGTGACTATTATACTTTTGCTTCTATATACCCTATGTAGATAAGTCATATTATTTAATGCAAGTGCAATGTAAATGATGTATTATTTAGAATATAATAAAAAGACATTGTTCTTATATATTCACCATACACTTAACTATGGAAGATCTAACTAAATGTTTCCCTAACGGTTGGTTGAATCTGTCGATATACAAGCCTGAAGACGAAGAAATTGTCGGAATTTTGATAATTCCAACTTTTCATTTTTTATGAAGCATTTATACTGTTTTCTATGATGGCCGTACCAATTTATAGTCTTGCTAACATTTCCCTTTTTTTCCTGTTTTCCCTACCAGCACTTTGGTGTTATCTTTCTACTGACAGTCATTCTAATGTATATGTTTCACATGTGATTATATTTCTCTAGGGATTAGTGATATGACGAACTTTTAATATATCAGTGGGTCATTTTTATATTTGTATTAGTTACCTTTCTGTTGCTTCACTAAAACACCGTATCTAAAACACTTAGTGAAGAAAGTTTGTGCTGGCTTATGGTTACAGAGGATCACAATTCACGGTCATGGAGACAGCATCCTAACAAGCGACAGGAATAGCAGTAGGAATAGGATGTGAGTTCTTACATTTTGAAATTCAAGCACAAAGCAGTACAAGCAAATCAGAAATGGTGGAGGCTTCGTTATCTCAGAGCCCATCCCTAGTGAAGTGTTTACTCCATCAAGGCTGTCTCACCTGAACCTTCCTAAGGAATACCACCCAGTAGGGAACAAGTGTTCAAATACCTAACACTGTGGGGGCCATTCTCATGAAAACCACTACATGCCACTTTCACTTTATGCTTCCTTGAAATCCTTCCATCAAAGTAAATAGTCCACTATTTCAAAATTAATTTTATGTACCTATTTATTTTTATTTTATTTGCATGCATCATGTTTTACCTGCATATATAACTGCACCATATCCATACAGTGTTCAGAGAGGTAAGAAGATGGTGTTGGTAAGAAGCTGGAGTTGCAGGTGATTGTTAGCTCCCATGTGGATTGTCAGAACTGAACCTGGGTCTCCTGCAAGAGCAGCAAATGCCCTTAAGGCTCAGTTTATTACTTATAAATTTAGTCATAAGCAAGTTCTTAAGACTGAGGAAAAAGACAACCAAAACTGTATTGTAATAATGGCCTCTACCCCATTTGCTATTAAAGTCCTTGGTTCATTTTAAAACCTCTTGCACCAGACCCCTACAGTTAGCTTTTCTCTCAACACTACTGACTTTTGGGCCTCTATTAGAGTAGCCCATTAAGTTCTGCTCACAGCATTGAACCATCCTCCTAATCCAAAGTTCCAAAGTCATTCACAGTCTTTAAAATCTAACCTGGGTGGGTTCTTCATAGCAGCAACTCACTTTCTGGCACCAACTCCCATATTTGTTACTTTCATGTTGTTGTGATAAAACACCATGATCAAAGCAACTTATGGAAGAAATTGCTTATTTTGGTTTATAGTTCTAGAGAATTAGAGTTCATAAGGGCAGGGGCAGCAAAGCAATAAGTGACAGGCGTTGTCATAGAAACAGGATGCTGTGAGTTTACATTTTGAACCACAAGCATGAAAGAGAGAGAGTAAACTAGAAGTATTAGAGACTTTTAATATCAATACCCATCCCCAGTGACCTGCTCTCTCTAGCAAGGCCGCACCACCTAAACCTTTCTAAACAATGTCATAAACAGAGTACCAAGTGTTCAAATATATGAGCCTGTGGGAGAGATTACCGTTCAAAACCACACAGTATCTGTTTTTGGAGAAATACACTTCCAATCCTTTGCCCATTTTTAAATGGAGATGTTTATTTTATTGATATTTGGTTGTGCTAGTTTCTAATATATTTTGAGTATTAACATCTTAGTATATGTATGTTTTGCAAATATTTTCTTCCCAGATACAGACTGACTTCTCATTATGTTGAATTACTGCTTTGTTGTGTGGAAGCTTTTTGGTATAATTCTCTCTCTCTCTTTCTCTCTCTCTGCTTCTGTTTGTTTTTTTGCTTGAGATATTGATAATATATCAAATGTCACTGCGAAGGTCCAGGTCAAGAATCTTTTTCTCTATGTTTTCTTTATCTCAAAATATCCATATCATCATCTGCCTCATATTATTAGCAAAGAAAACTACATGATTGAGTTCACAGTTAGAGTAGAACATTGCAAAATAGTTTGTGAAAATGAACATGGATAAGGAATTAGAAGTCGAACTGGTACCTTTTTATAATCTCTCTAGTTCTTCAGAACTCTGATACCATTATCAAAATGACACAACCTTTCAAGTAAAGAAAGTTTCCCCGATTAAACAAACAAAAAACCAGAAAAACAAAGACATTTTAATGTAAAGATTATGTGATAATTATGAGATCAGCTGTCAGCCACGTTGGTGAATGTCTTTGCTCAGTGTTTTCTGCTCACAGACTAGAATGTTGTCCTATAGAAATCAACACACTCAACCAGTGTGATGAAGAGGAAAATACACAACACTGTAGCATCATTTTTGTCTTTGTTTCATAGATATATATTTAAAAGTCCTTGATGCAGGCAAAGGCATTTTTAACATGGTGACAACTTGATACTTCCTTCTTCTTCAGTCTTCAGGGACTTGAATTTTATTTCTATTTTTTTCATAGATGAGTCCTTTTTTTTTTTTTTGTCTTCCCAATATCCAATTGAAGATGATCTAGGAAGCTTTTTTTCTGTTTGACTCTTGACTTGTTCATATAAAACACCCATCATTTTATCTTTATCCATTACTCATGGTTTAATTGGTGTGTATTTGTTGGATGCAATGTGGACTTCATAAAGATGAATTCTTTAAGTATATTATATATTTTGACTACACTGAACAGTCCCATACCCTGTTCTCTTTTATTAACTGTACATAGGCTTTTCTTTCTCCTCAGTGTATACATGCAAACACAGAAAGTGTATGTATCTTCAAAAATATAGGATGAACAAGTGAATGGAAGCACGAAGCATTGGCCTTTCTGAGCTTGAGGATTTTACTTAATATGATAATCTCCAGCTACATCCATTTTCCTGAAAATGACCTATTTCATACCTCTTTACAACTTAACAAAGCTCCATATTTGCAGATGGACATTCAGAATGATTCTATAATTTGGCTATTCTGAACAGTGCTACAATAAGTATGGATAATCAGGTTACTACTGCTGTATATTAATTTACAGTAGTCTTTAAAATAGTGTAGGACAGGAAGCAGTATATTTAGGCAATATTGTAGTTCTAATTTTAGTCTATTTGAGGATTACAACCAAAATTACACTGAATTTAGGAAAATTGAAAGCATTTCCACTAACATCAGAAATGAGGCCAAGGTGTGCACTTTATCTACCTTTATTCAATATCAGCTTTGAGGTATTAGCTAGACCAACAGGGAAAGAGTAGAAAATAAAAAGAATACAAAGGAAAAGGAAGAAGTGAAAATTTTTACTTTTGCAAAAGATATGATCTTGTACATAAGAGACCCTGAAGCCTTTACTACCTCTTTGTTTACAAGTTTGTGCCCACTTCTAACATGTTCCCTGCAGTTGAGTTGCTTTTCAAAACTCTAGCCAAGACAAATTTCTCTTCCTTGCTCTCAAAAAAAATATTTAGTCCTTCCACATCATCTGCAGAGGAGCCTCATAAAATAGGGAGTAAGGAGGTAGAAACTGGCTTTATAAACTCTAGGAAAATACACAATCTTTAAGCTGAAATTTCAAGGAAAGCTCCCTGTAATGCCCCCTTTCTCTTTCTTCTTCAGAGATTTATAAAACCAAAGACTTGCATTTTAGTGCCAATCTTTGAGCAATGTTAATTGTGGCCTATCATTTTAATGCTTTAGTCACTGTGGGATGACTCATCCCTAGGAGGCTTGAGTAAAAATACTTTCTGAGAGCCAGCCTGGGTCTGCTGCCTAAGGGCCTTAGCAACAGCTGCTGAAACATGATCTGGAGATGACCTAGACCAATGAGAGACAGCCATGTCACACCAGCTGATGCATATTCATCAGACCTCCCCCCAGGGAGGGGTGGAGGGTATATAAATAAGACTTTTCTCTTCCTGAATAAACTGAGCTTGTTGTTTTGACATTCTCCCAGAGTTGTGCAGTTGACTCTGCGTCTACTTGCCCCCCACCCCCAAAGGGAACAACAGCAAAGACCCTGCTACAAGCTAGATCTATTTGATTTGAATTATTTAATGGAAAATTAAAGCTACATCTTTTATATATGCAAATATTCAATTGAAATAGGCTTGCTATTAGGTAGTTTGTTATAAAATTTGATGATTTCCAGTTGAACCTAATTTCTACCAAAGAACACAATTTTATTACTCTTTTTTGGCTCAATGATATGCATGTACTCATATGTCACATTTACCTTTATCTATTCATCTGTTGACAGACACAAAAGCTGATTCCATAACTTGGATTGTGAATAGTGCTACAACAAAGATGAATGTACATATATCTCTGTCATATGTAGATTTAGAGTTTTTCAAGTACATACCAAAATGTGGTGTAGGGGGCTGGCATGATGGCTCAGTAGTTATAGCACTGGCTGCTGTTTCAGATGATACAGATTCAATTCCCAATATCCACACTGTGATTTACAGCTATCTGTAATTGTAATTCCCAGGAGATTAAATGACCTCTTCTGGCCTCTGTGGGTTCCAGGTGTGTATGTGTTGTACATACATATGTGCAGCAAAGCATTTGCACACAAATTAAAATGATGAGACTTTTTAATGTAGTAGAGTTTTGATGTAGGTAGTTCATCTTCCTTTTTATGTCAATTAGGAACACATTTTAGGTAGGAAATATAATTTTCCATATTGGTCCAGTAGAACATGTTTCTTAATGTGGTATCTGTGTTCAGATAATTCAGGAGTATTGGACAGAATAATCAGCATCTAGTGACTCTTTGGTCATCTTGTTCACCTCCTACTATCTTATAATTTTTGTGAACATTAATTTGTCTCTGTATTTCTAGTTACAGAAAAATAACATGATGCATTGAATGAAACACAACTCTTAGAATGATTTGATTCACAAGCCAAATAAAGTTCTTACATCTTTTTCAATCATTCAGACATAAAATCCTGTCTCTGGTTATGTGATCTACCTGGCTTGGTGATCTCTCCCTCCAGTAAAGATGAAAGGTTGGCAATCAAAGATTTGTTATTGGTAAACAGAGAATATCAAGGGATTTTCACCACCTTCAAAGTCTTAGGTTTTTCAAATGAGAAATTTTGTATTCAAGACTAAAAGAAGAATGAGAGTGTATTTTTTTAAAAAAATTCTTGTTATATCATACTTGAGAGAGGACTGAACAACATTGGCCTCTGGGCAGCTTCTTTATTTTTAAATGTTGATTTGTCCAAAGGATGACTTATGTCTCTTACAGGTCAAAGGGGTCTGAAGATCCTGAAACCATCTAAAGGAAATTTCATGTCTCCTGTGAAATGTACTGACTTGCTCTGTGCTAAGTGCCTGTGGTGTTCTGTGGGTTCTTGAACAAGTATAACGAGAAGCCAAAATGATGGTTCTATTTTAAAGACCTGATAATTTTGGAAGGAAATTGCTGAAGAGTATTAGAATAGTGGTAGGGACAGATTGCCAACCAAATAATTATCATGCACTATGCTTCCATAGAAACATATAACAAATGTGTTTAACTCTAATTACTGTATTTATTTTAAATTATTGTTTATTCTGAAAACTAGTTTTCTTCTATAGTTATATTTGTTGCTACAAAACAGAAAACTAATTTGCACTAGCTACATTTATCCATGGGAAGTATATCTTTACTTATGACGACCACACTCTTTTTCTACCATAATATTTTTCTTCTTTGAGGTTTTTATACATGCATATGATATATTTTGAGCACATCCATCCCCACTCCTACATCTAAATCTTTACAGATGCACTTCTACCTCTCCAGCTCCTTCAAATGTCATGTGATTTATTCTTCTGTAACCCACCAAGCCAGATTTGTGCGGCTTCTGCACTCATACATACAGTCATGCACTGGAAGTTAGTCAGACTGCCAGGGACTGCACTCTAAAGAAAGCTAAATATCCCTTTTCAGTACGAAGTCATAACTTGCCTCACTCCTTATTGAGGTGGTATTGACAGCAGACAGCTGCTGAGAAAGGGAGAATCATTCTTCTTTTAGGGTGTGGTAACTAGTCAGCTCCCCTTACTCCAGTGAAAAGCTGCGTACACATGTACAAATAAAGAGCACTAATTGGACATAATGGGTTATTAAAAAATAAAAGAGAAGAAGACATGAATTGTGGAAGGTAACATATTTGGGAGACATAAAAGAGTGGGGATTTGGGTAAATGGGAGGAGGAAATGGGAGAATGGTTATGATCATATTTTGTCCTATCTGTCTATAAAATTCTTATAGGGTAAACATCTTAATGAAAAGAATGTGATTTGTTGTTATCATTTAGATAATATTTGTTTGTTTTGAGACAGGATTTCATTTAGACCATGTTCTTCTTTAACCTGTTATATAGTGGAGAATGACCTTTAAGCCATCATTCCCCTTTCATATTCTCAGGCCAGTGGCATGCTCTACCAAGCCTGGCTCATTTAGACAATCTTCACACAATGTTTTTGAAAACCTCACCTAGATAAGGACTATGCCCCACATGCCCATGTGTTGTAAGATTGGGCCTCAATAAGTCAATGATGGAATAGAGCCATGAAATGAACGGACAGGGGCAGTCCTTAGAACAATGGAGCCACTGCTATTTGGGATGAATTAATGTAGTTCTCACTAGATTTGAATGTCTCACCAGATGGTTATATAAGAAAGAGAAAGCCTGACTCCTTATCTCTTTGGCTTCCCATTTTACTACCCCATGATACAGTCTTCCATGAGTTAATGTAGGCAGGGTGGCCCTCACCGGATCTGGTGCCATGATGTTTGGATCACCAGCTTCCACACTATAAGCTGAGTAACATACAGCAGTGAAAAAATAACTCAATACACTTACTAAGACTAATCTTTTTGAGAGAACACAACTTTTTGAGTGGTTATACTTAATATCCCTAGATTATCCTTCTGGATGCACTTCCTTTCTTCCTCAGTGTTAATCAAGTAGGCGTCTGCACACTCTAGTGAACCTGACACTTTTCCTATACTGTACGCTCAAGGTTGTAAGCATATACTTGAATATATCCAGTCACATTTTCTTACTATAAATCTCTAAAATGTTAGTCTTAAAAATATCATTTGGTGACTCTGAGTTGCTTATCATTGTGTTCCTATCATTTCTTATATTAAATAATTTCTCATTATATTCTTGCTTGATGAGTGATTGAAATAATGAGTGCATGCAGAGAAACTCAGTGGTTGAACAGCCAAGTATCCAGTATCAGAGGATTCATCATCTAGTCCTGGCATTAGCAATAATTATCCATGTCACTTGAAATAAGCCTCTATAATTCTTGATATTTTAACAAGGGGCTTCATGCTAAATCAGTGATTTCCAATCCTCATTGCCCATTACAATCTCTCAGAAAGCGTTTTTAAAAGCTTTTAATTTTAGGCTGTATCCCAATTGAATTAGGTTCTTTCTGTGTGGGCATCTGGCATGGTAGATACATATTTTAGCTATTCCAGGTGTTTCTGTTGAACACTCAGTTTTGATAGAAAGAATTTCTTCTGTTTCCAAATTGATTACGTTGCTTGTTTTTCCAGAAAGGAGAGCGCTCGACTTTATCTGAGCAGGTGGAATGTTCTTTGCTCAGAGAATCTCTGGACATGTTTGCGGCTACAGAGCATAAAATGGATCTCAAACACAGGAGACGACTCTGGGTCCTGATTGATATGCTATCCTCTCCTTTTATAGTATGTTCAGATAAAAATACCACACTAAATGAAAACAAATGGAATGGATCTAATAAAGACAAGAAACTGGGTCTGTGACTGAAGGCAAATGACTATCCTTAAGACAAAACAAAACAACAACAACAACAAAACCCAAAACAAAACAAAAAACTAGAAGTGCATATTTAATCCTTCATACCTTCAAGAGTGGATTTCAAGCATTTTTATGTATAAAAATAATTAAATTCCAAGAAGACTTTACAATAGAGACTACATGAACAGATGACTGACACATGAAAAATAAAATATCTGATAAAGATGGAACTATATTTGAGCCAGTCAATGTGCGGATGCTGTCTGCTCACCATTACTCTAGAACAGTGGGTATGGGGGCCCACAGAGGCTATCTAGTGAAACCTTACTCTGAGTCAGAGAATCTGGCCTTGCTTCACCCAGCAGGGCTGCATAGTGGGATAATTTGGCCAGGGGTGAGGTTACCAGGTGTTTGGAAGGGTCTATACTTGTTGGTACTTTGTGCAAGGGGCAGATTTTTTGTCTTTCCCCTTGGTGTATTATGAAAAGTCCTTTTGAATGACTGGGAGACTGGGTATTGCCCCAGGGCCCTCCTGAAGCTATTCTATGTCTCTGTCTTTCTTATCATCTCTTTCTATCTTTCCACCTAATACTTCCTCATTCTTCTCTCCTCCACCCTTCAAAAGGTGGAGCAGGTCAGAGCTGGACTCTGTCAGACTCCCACAAGTGGGATTTTATAAAGTAATTCAGCTTGGATGAAGTGAAGTGACAGTCCCTGTGGGAAAACTGCTTTTGGATGTGTGACCTCTGAAAAAGTTGGCAATTACCCTCAGATAATATAATTTTTGTTTTCAATTGAAATTTATTAAAAACTCAAAGGTTTTAACTACTAAGGCATTTCAGTTATGTATAATATGGTCAAACAAATAACCTCAAAATGACTTAAAGCCACACAAGCCTGCTATGCCCTTCTACGATGTGGTCAGCAATTTGGATATGGATTCACTGGGTTCTTTGCCTGAGAATTTCTTACAAGGCTTCAGAAAGGGATTAACTGGGAACAGTTCCACAGCCATCTGGACTTGGTGAACACTCTCCTCAAAACCTATTTACATGGCTATAGAAGGAATTCAACTCTTTGCTGCATGTTGGGACTGATGGCTTAGCTACCCTGTAAAAGCCATTGCTTGCCACTTGGGCCTTCCACCCAAGTGTGTATAAAAGGAGTCTAAGAGAGTATTAGCAAGACAAAAGGCATCCTCTTACAACTTGATGCAAGTGGCATTTTGTCACATTTACCGTAACCAATCCATTAGAAACAAGTCATAATTTTTGTTTAGCACGTAAGAGAGAGACCCAAAACAAGGGTGTGGGATGCAGAAGATGAAGGTCATTTAGCATCCATTTCAGAAAACTGCATGTCATTCATGAAATATGTATGGAGAACATGTATCTGGCTGTGGCTACTAATTTCCTTCTACCTGGGTCCTGCATGTCCATGGAATCCTTAGCTGCCTGGTTGTTGTTATGGCCCTAGCTCTGGCTATTATAGCACCTAAATTTCTTGAGAAGACAGATTATCATTTTCCTGCTTTATAAATTATGTGGTCTCCTTTACATTCAGCTCATGATACACTCTAATAAAACTTCCACAACATAGATAATGCTCCAATATTTCTTCTCAGCTTTCTCTCTGCTTGGTATCACTTTACCAGGTGTAAGGAGTTTAGTCTATGATCAGAATCTTTCACCCAGTCATACTTTGAAATCAGAGTACTTGAAGGCACTATTCTCAAAGAAGGCATTCATAAATAACGACATTGGTTTTTATAACCCCTGGTAGTGTTGCTTATATAATTTCTCTTCTATTACCTCCATGAGGACGCAAATGCAAATGAGTTCCCTAATAAACTTACTTAGCTAAACGAGCCTGCTATTTTTCTTCATTAACACACATCACGAACTTTATAGTCTTTTATACTTTATTGGACCTTGTGATTCCCAGAGGGATCTGGTCTTTTATGCCACATGAAAGAACCACACTGGATGATGAACCTTTATAGCTTCACATCACGCACGTCTTATTTATATAAACATGCACCACTGCATTAGGATAGCCCTGAGGAAGTTTCTTACTTTTCTTTCAACTCACAAGTCGCAGCGGAATCGTAACTCCGGATGCTCTCAGATACAGCATAGGCTAATGGTACTATTGGTCATCTTCAACTTCACAAAGAGAAGTTGTCCACGTCAGAAAATAATTATTAGGTCCGTATTGTACAACAGGCCCATCAGCATGCAGTATGTTGATAAGAATTATCAGATTTGAATAATTTCATGATACCCACTCATGTAGTTAGAGATTTAAGGAAGGAGCTGACAGGTGTGAGCTATCAAGTAGCATGGAAGGCAACATGCTGATGTTATTTTATAAAAACTTTAAAAAAGCCTGCAAGGTAGATATAACAGTTTAATTTATAACTGAAAAAATAAGGGCATAAATCACAAAGTTAAGCTTTCAGTCCAAGATAATATGATTTTATAGTAGCTGCCATGTTGTTTAGATTCTGACTGGATTCCCGTTGCGGGATATTTGTACACTCTGTGAAGATGTATTGCTGTGATTTGTTTAATAAAGAGCTGAATGACCAATAGCTAGGCAGGAGAGGTTAGGCAGGACTTCTGGGCAGAGAGAGGAACTCAGGGGGATGAATGTAGACATGTGGGAGAAATCAGCAAGACACTGAGGAAGTCGGATGTACAGAATGGGGGAGAGGTAAAGAGCCATGTGGCAGAGTGCAGATTAATAGAAATGGGTTAATTTAAGTTATAAGAGCCAGTGAGATAAGCCTAAGCTAAGGTCAAGCTTTCCTAATTAATAATAAGTCTCCATGTCATTATTTGGGGGTTGGCAGTTCAGAGAAAGTCTGACAAGAAAGACCAACTCCAGATTCCACTTATTTATTCCAAATTTTTTGTGGATTCTGTGTTTCAGTTTCAGTTAACTGCATAGAAATATGATCAAAATAATTTCTTGATTTGTATTCTAAATGACTACTTTTTTTATATTTCCATGGACATTTGTTCAACCTGAAAATTTATACTATTTCAATGCCATGAGGTCTAATGTCTGCTGTCTACAGCACATTGATAATCAAATTATTCTGGTATACAACTTTACACGCTTTCCTAGTCATGTTCATGAAAACTAGTATTAGATAGGACTTTCAATACTCTTTATGAGAATTTCAGGAAGAAAGTTTCTCTTTCTCAACAAATAACTAGAAATTATACTGTGTACATGGTTGTGTCTCATATTTTTATTTCCTAGTTACTAGTGCTACCATAAAAAATTCACAACACTGCTCAGATTGGTGGCATACTAACATGTTCTAGTCTTTCTGTAGAACAGTAGGAGGTGTGATGTGCAGGATGACAACATAGAGAAGCTCCCTAAGACTCTAGTTCATGGAGAGCTTTATTGCTCTGGCCTATTTGAGGGCTGTATTAAGCAAGTAGGACATAAGGAATGTTCTAGTACTTTAAACCAGCTCCATTTGAAGTCTTACCTTTCCAGAGGTGACCCACAACACATGGATTACCTAAGCCTGTGGTATATAGATCCAGGTGGATGACTCCAGTGGCCTTTTTCAGTGCCAGAGCAACTTGTAGGATGGGGCCATGTTGTGCACTCAGAGCTGTGTGTGATTTCTCCCCCAATTATCCAATCTTGCTTTTTTCTACCTCCACTCAGAATGTTGATTACAAAGTATTAACATAATAAACACCCATGGGACCAAACAGCATACCTACTTAGATTTCCAGAAAACACAATGCATGGACCCAGTTTTAAGTCTTTACCATTCCTTTCAGTCTTGTGTCAAATTTACTATGGCTACAATAACATGGGCCATTCTCATAGTTTGTCCTTTCAAATTTCACAGAAAGTGAGAGAGCTTGCCAACAGGTATTTAACTCAGCATCTACATTCTGGGACTATGAACTATACATCTATTTAGCTATACATCTTATAGCTTTTCTGTTCCCTTGAACGAATTTTCATCTCCCTCTCTCTTTAAAAAATTATTTTATGTATGAGTGTTTTTTCATGCGTGTATGTTTATGTACCACATGAGTATCCACTGCCCAGGGAAGTCAGAAGAGTGCATGAATTGCTTGGTCCTGAACTTATGGATGGTTATAAACCACAATGTAGGTACTGGGAACTGAATGTAGGTTCTCTGAAAGAACAGGTGCTCTTAACTGCTGAGTCATCTCTCCAGCTCCTACGAATTTGCATATTCTTCCTACCCTGTAGTACAAATTGTTAGAAGGTCTTGTTAATAAAAACAAACCCAGAGCCAGGTATTGGGATGGATGCTGAAAGATGAGAGAGACACAATAGGCTACAGCTAAGATCACCTCACCAACTTCTCAGCCAATCCTGTTTCATCAAACTGGAAGCCTCTGAGTCCTCATCCGGAATGAATCTCAGCTGAACTGCTACTACAAGCCTAAAAGCTTAACAAGGCTCTAGTTCCTGCTTCTCATGCCTTGTGTACCTTTCTGCTTCACTCCCTGGGATTAAAGGCGTGTGTCACCATACCTGGCTGTTTCCAGTGTGGTCTTGAACTCACAGAGATCCAGACAGATCTCTGCCTTTGGAATGCTAAGATTAAAGGTGTGTGTGCCACCATTTTCTGGCCTCTATATCTAGTGGCTGTTCTGTTCTCTGACCCCAGATAAATTTATTAAGGTACACAATATATTGGGTGCACAATATCACCACACTACCATGGGTTTAAAATTCGGCTGCAAGATAGAAATCATATTCCCGAAGAATTCTGTAGTCTTTCTCATTATATTTTAAGAGGTTTAAACCTCAGCTTTCAACACTGAAAAGAAAATGTATTGTCTGTTTTTTTTCTATGTATTTTATCTTTCTTTTTGACCTAGCTTTCTTCAAAGAGTAGAGCACATGGCTTTCCAATTTGTTTATTCTTAAATTTAACAGTCCAAAGAAACCAGTATTGTGTTAATAATGACCATTGTTTGGCAGCTTCTACTGGATGCTTTCTCCCATTCTTCTCCCCCTTTTCATCTATTTTTAATTAATAATTAATTAATTTTTAAAAATAAAATAATTTATTTGTTTAATTTACACCCAGGCCACAGTTTCCCCTCCTTCTCCTCCTCCAAATCTCTCCCTCCACTGCCATCCCACTTTCCTACCCCCCAATCCACTTTTCCTCCATTTCTGTTTAGGAAAGGGTAAGTTTCCCATGAAAATCAACAAAACATGGCATATCAAGTTGCAGTAAGACTAAGTACCTCCTCATGTATTAAGGCTGGGCAAGGAGACCCAGTATGAAGAGTAGGGTCTGAAAAGCCAGTAAAAGAGTCAAAGACAGCCCCTGCTCCCACTGTTAGGAGTCTCACAAGAGGACCAAGCCACACAACTATAATATATATGGAGAGTGCCTAGGTCAGTCCCAAGCAGGCTCCCTGGTTGTTGGTTCATTCTCTGTGAACCTCTATGAGCCCAGGTGGGTTGATTCTGTGAGTTTTTCTTGTGGTGTCTTTGACCCCTCTGGCTCCTACAATCCTGTCTCCCCCTCTTTTTCCCCAAAAAGTGCCTATTGTTAGGCTGTGGGTTTCTGCATCTGTTTCTGTCAGTTGCTAGATAAAGCTTCTCTGATGATAATTAGACTAGGCACCAATCTATGAGTATAGCAGAATATAGTTAGGCATCAGTACATTGACATTTTTTTTTTCTTCCAGTCATGTTTTGTTCTATTCTAGGTCTCTGGGTCCTGGTGCTCTAGGCAGTATCAGGGATGGGCTTTTTCTCCTGGCATGGGTTTTTAGCAATAGTAGATACATAGCCTGAACTGGGCATCTCCTGTGACCAGGCAAGGGGTGAACTTACTAGTATTGTTTAACTAAATTGCCATGGTGCCAAGGTGTCTTCTAAATATCTAGGTCTATACCTGTAAACAAGTGCTACTCACAGCCTTAATCAGGGAAAGTGGGGGAACAACTCTTCCCTGGAGAACCCAGAGATGACATGGCCAGCCAACACCTTGACTTTGGAGAACTTACTTCCAAAACAAAGGGAATAGATTTTAAAATCATTCAGGTTATAGTGCTTCTGCTATGGCTGTCTTATGCGATTAGTACAGGACTATGTATTTTTTTTCCTGTTATTGTCTCTGGCTATTTTGTTTTTATTTGAGTCAGAGTATCATATAGCCAGGCTGACCATCAGTTCACTAGGTGTCCAAAGAATTGCTTTGAACTTGGATCCCCCTCTTTCTGCCACCCAAGTATTAGGATTACAGCTGTACAAAACCATGCCTCATTCATAGGATGCGAGGACTTGAACCTGGGACTTTGTGTATGCCAAGCAGGCACTCTGGCAACTCAGGTGCAGCTCCATTCCTGTCTCTGGCATTTAAGTTCTGTGCATAGATTGTATTTAGAAGTCAGAGTGGAAGGAAAATATATTTAATCATGAAAAGGTGAAAGCAAATAAAAATCAAGATCTTATTACTTATTTCATAAAAAGCCAGAATATATTAAATGGCTCATTTTTTCCTCATAAGCATATGTCCATTCCTGTGGGATATATCAGCTATAGTACAGGGAAATTTACTTTTGGATTCTAAATGATGTACCTATAATATTATAAATTTGAACAGAGTAAGTAAAAATAAGGACAACGTTTGTGAGGATTAATTAAGCATTTTTATTAAAAATGAAAGTGTAAGCCTTCTAAAATTTGAAGTACCAGAAAAGTAGTTGATATCAGAGCTAAAAATAAATTTGACAAGAGGGGCTGGAATTAAAATGCTGGAATTTGCATTTCAAATTTTCAGTTGTCTGAGAGGCCAGGGAATCTGAGGAGTGGTAGACAGAGGCTGCCTCCTTCCTCCATGGTGGCCGGCACAGAAAGGCTACTGAGCAATGGAGATATGATCACTGGTTAGAAACAGTGGATGGAAAGAGTAGGTTCCCTTATCTGTTGAAAATGAGTTGATGAATCTTTAGGTAGCTGCTTTAGCTTTGGCTTTTTAATAGAAGCCGCAGGACAGTTCAATCACAGTGAAATGAGTATCAGAAGAACTATCAACCCCATGGTAACTGTTCATTAACTTGATTCAGTCCTTAATAATCTCTACCATAAGCATTGCCTGGATGTCCTCAGCTTTATCAGCTACTTTCATGACCTCCAGTGCAGCATCAATAATTGCTACCGTGTAGTCTTTAGGTATGAGTACAGGCTACAAAATGAATAGTGAATGTCCAAGTTTACTGTTGGTACATGTAGAACCTATCTATACCACCATGACTGGGTGTGTAGAACTACAGGACTCCAATTTTCCTTTCATGATTTATTTATTTGACGTATATTAATACTCTGTCTTCACGTATGTCAGCATGACAGAGAGGGTTCTGGATCCCATTATAGATGGTTGTAAGCCACCATGCAGTTGCTGGGAATTGAACTCAGAACCTCTGGAAGAGCAAACAGTGCTCTTTACTGTTGAGCCATCTCCAGCCCTAGGCCTCCAATTTTTTTTTTTTTTTTTTTTTTTTTTTTTTTTTTTTTTTTTTTTTTTTTTTGGTTTTTCGAGACAGGGTTTCTCTGTGTAGCTTTGTGCCTTTCCTGGGACTCACTTGGTAGTCCAGGCTGGCCTCGAACTCACAGAGATCTTAATATTTGTGTCAAGTTAATAGTAAATTCTTGTACATGTGAATAAAAGTTTTAAACAAATGTATACTTATTTATTTGTGTGCCTGCATACGTGCCACAGTATGGATATGGAGATCATAGGACAATTCATGGGAATGAGTCCTCTTATTCTATCATGTGCTCCTAGAGATCAAAGTCAGGTCATCCAGCTTTGTGGCAATCATGTTTACCAACTGCACCATTTCATTGGCCCCAAGTGCAAGTGCAGTTGGAATCTTTTTCTTAAAAATAGAATTTCATAGATAACTGAAAACCTTTGTTTATTCAGTGATTCTAAATGATAAGTACATAACCTACATGTGAGTACATAGTTTCACATATAAATTAAACATATTCATTTTGGGGGATGAAGAATTCAGCTAACCACACAAATATGCCTTCAGTTTCCTTTATTTTCTAAGCATATGCAGCCTCTCTACTGTGGTTGAAAGAACATTTTTCAAATACGGTTTTTCTCACACTGCTTCTTAATGCCTTCTCATGGCATCAGGCTGAAGGCAGTTATCTGAAGATGCACTATAATGTTTTTCACTGAAGAGGTTTGGATTTCATTTTTTGTTGAGATCCCATTCTCTAAAAATAATGATTCCGGTGCTACACAGCAAAATTCAAGTGTGCGGCATTTTTAAAACTATACAGAAACACATGAAGAGAATACACAATCAAGCATTTGCAAGCAGGGACATTAGGAACAAATATTGTTCTGTGAATAAGCTTCAAACTGAACCTCAAGACAAAGCGATTTAGCCTAAGACCCATCAGATATACTCTGGATTGAGGGCACACCAAAGCCACATTCATCACAAGTTTACTAGGATCCTGGCAACCGAAATGCAGCGTTGCCAGCAACACTGGGCTTTGCAAAATGATAACTACCTATGAGCTTACAAGATGACAGGGTATGTCAGAGTTTATGTGGACTTTTCATCATTGCTTACATTGCACATAGATAAATGGATAATAAAACCATTCCTCTGGGTGGAAAATAGTCAAGTATGTGACAAGAAAATAAGATTTGTTGTTGTTGTGGGAATCTGATTTAAAAAAAAATGATGGGGAAGCTTTTTGACAATGAATTCCACCTGGAAGTAGCCTCCCTTATCTTCCGAAAGCCTTGGTAGCCACAGAGTGGAGGAGGTGGGGAGACAAAGTTGCTGGAAAACAGAGTGCTCAACACTGCAAATTGCTGTCATTAATGTGTCAGACATGATGGAAGGCATTGGCCACCTCAGTGATAATTGACTGGAATAAATTGAAAAGAGATAGCGTGGCATTTTGAAGAGGGAAGAAAGAGGAAGAACAAGAAACTAATGAAGAAATGACTGTACAAAGACTGAGGGCAGTGACATCCTACAATGAGAAGAAATTTTATTCATTTCTCAAAATGAAGTTAATAATGGCTCTCTTTATAATTGTGCTACTAATGATGGATCAAAATACTGTTAAAATTACATCATGTCTACATTTAAAATTGCTAACCAGAATAAAACAATAGGTTTTTGTGCTATAAACTTTTTGTATCATATTCTGATTTTGATACAAGACCAAGACAGGGACTGTAATCAGCTGGAGCCAGTTCAAATCCTTGTGACTGTAGAAAACTTAAGTCCAGGAGTAACTGAAATGGCTTATTGAATAAGACCTATCAACATTTTTGGGTGTGTGATATGCAGATACTCTGAGTATGTAGGGGTCCTTCCAACAGAAGCTTGCAATGGCCAGATTCTCTACTTGAAGCTGGGGTTTGGCTTGGGACTTGAGCAGAATGGGGGACGTCTTTTTGTACTTTTGCAGAAAGACATAAAGACATGACTCACGTTTCTTCTGATTTTTTTTTTCTGCACCAGAAGCTAGCTCATCTTTTGAGAACTTTTATTCTGTTCCATTTTGCTCATCTGTGCAAAAGATACTATGAGTTAGCAGACTGTTTGATTCTTGCTAGAGACCCCTGCCAGGGGAGCTTGTTTGCTCATGTAGAATGCAGGAGGGTACTGCCATGAGTATCTGCAATGACTGTGACCTTGCTACTGGTATATCTGTTCAGATTTACAGACAAAGCTTCAGTAGTTGTGTTCTTCCGGGCATTTTTTTTCTATTTCATCTTTATTATCTAACATGTTAGCATGCAGTTGTTCATGGTACTCCTCATATAGTCCCTGTACTTCTTTAAGTAAGTTGCAATGTCCCTTCCCTCAAGTATAACTTCAGTGGTTGTCATTTTTTCTTTGTTCTTTGTTTCTGTAACTAAACATTGGCTCATTTTGCTGACTACTTTCTCCCAGAGAGTGAACTTTGGTCCTGTCACCTTTCTCTGTTGATTCCTGTTCTATATTTTATTTCCATTAATTAATATTTTCTGTTATTATTATTCAGTTCATAATTCTTTTTATTCTTTTAGCTTTGAATTTAGCTTTTGTTTCTTTTTATAATTTTTGCAGTTAGAGTTTAAAGTATTTTTAAAATACATGCTTTTGCCTTTTGTCAATTTAAATTAAATTTATTTGTTATTTGATGAACACATTATTGTGTGTATTAATGGTTTACTACATATTTTAATACATGTATATATTAGATAATGTTTAAACATTAGGTTAAAGCAGTATGTCCTCAGTCATTTCTTTATGGTGAAATATTAAAAACTCTTTCTTTTGGGTTTTTGCACTACATCATAACGTGCATTTCTTTGCAGTTACCCTTATGCAATGTGACAATGGTACTTTCACCTAAGGGTAACTTAGTGCTCATTAATCAGTATCCCACCCACAGTCTCTGAAGACCACATCCCACTCTCAGAGTCTCAGAGACCATCTTTCGTGTTTCAGATATGGAGAGAATCATCTAGTCTGCCTGCGCCTGGCTTCCCAGGCCCTCTTCTTTGCCACCCCTCTTTCTGCCTGGTCCTTTCTCCATCTTCCTTCCTCTTCTTCCTCCCCTCCTCTCTCTCCCAATCTTAGTTTTTCCACTCTCACTTTCTTCTTTACTTCTGTCGTATCTATGATAAATTCCTTTATGTTATCATTGCTTCAAATGTCTGCTGTTTTTCTACTCAGCACGAAATGCCTTTTTAGTCATTGTCTTGATATTTCTATTCATATGTATCTATCAGGAGGCTAGTAACACCTTTGGGAAGACCTTTCTCACTTCACAGTCTAATTTGGACAGGTATTTTTCTTTGTTTACTTCTCCCTAGTGTTCTGGTTACTTACTTTACTCTAAAGATGTATCATTCATAAATAGCTTAGTGAATTTTAATTTGTATGAAACATTAATGATTTACTTAATTGTCAAAGATCAGTAGGCAATTAATACAGGTAAGTTCTTGGTCTCTGTTCTATACTATTGGTCTAGTCTGTGTGTCTATTCTTTCATTCGTGCCAAATTATCTTGACTACTATACCTTAGTTTTGAAGTCCATACGTCTACAACATAAATTTGTTCTTTGTCATTATTGTTTTAGCTAGTCTAAATCTGCTGTGTCATCATGTAAACATCACAATCAGTTTGTTGCCTTAAAGAAAATAATTTGCTGGAATTTTGTTGACTCTCTACTTGTGCAGATTTTTTCTTTCATCTGAGTCTTATTGTTTCTGTCCCTTAGACTCCATGCATGTTTTGTTGTATTTCTGCCTACTTGCTTCAGTTCTGAGGGCTGCAAATGTAAGTTGTATTGCATTTTCAAGTTTTCCATGTTCCTGGTTGGTGCATAGGATGGTTATTGACTTTTGTATATTGACATGTATACTACAATCTTTCCATAGAAGCTTATTGGTGTGAGGAGTTTGTTTTCTCTTTTTTATTTTCTATCTAAAGTTCACATCTCTATAAACAGACACTTATTTTTTTCTTCCTGATCATATGTGTTTTATTTTCATTTCTTGTTTCATTACTCTAGCTATAAATCCAATTATGGTATTGAAAAATATGTAATTAAAAGAAATGCTATGGTTTGGACATGTTTTGAATGTCCCTAAGTTTACTTGCATTGAAATTTGATCCTTATTGGTACGCATAGTTCTGTGAAAAATCATCCTGACTATTATGTTTGGGTTTGGGTCCTTTGGAATGTGATAAGGATTAGATAAGATTAATAAGATAGAGTTCTCACTGATTAATGGTGATGGTCACAAGGAGAGATATATGAAAGGGACAGAGATAGAAAGAATGTGAGTGAGAGCAATAGAGACACAGAGAGGCAGAGGGAGAAAGAATATACTTATATACATGTGTTTCTAGATGATTTCTTTTGAGATGCTATCTTATGTAACTTTGTGATTCTGTCATCAAGAAGGCAATCACTTGATGTGTCATCTTGACCTGAGATCTCCAGAAGTATGAGCCAAAATTAACACTGACAAGCCACTCTCCTTGACCTGAAACTCATTATGTATATCAAGCTCTCCTGACACCCACAGAGATCCAGCTGTCTCTGCCTCACAAGTTCTGGGATTAAAAGCATGTGCCACCATGTCTGGCTAGGGTCTCAATACTGCATGTAATATTAAAAGGATCTTTGTAGATACCCTTCCTCAGTTTGAGGAACTATCCTTCTTATTTTACTAAAATAAGGATGCAAGTCAGTTTTACATATTACATTCACTTAGTTTACATTTTTAGTCTGTTGATTCCTTGACAAAAGCAGATTAGTTTGTGTTACAGCTAAATATTGCGTTTATTTTCTCTCATGTTCATTTCATCCTTGAACTCTTGTATTTTCTACTAAGTGTGGATTAGAATGTAAGTCTTGGTGTGATCCAAGCTTAATGCTTTGGTAAAAACACTTTGTAGGTCTACAGTGCACTCCTACAGGTCTACTTCTACAGAACTTGTTCATTGGTTTCCACCCTCTTACAATCTAAATATTTGTCTTTTGTCCCACTGCTCCGGACTCTCTCACCATTTCTGTGAAGCACGTACCTCTCCCTGGCTTGCACTGAGTTTTTTCCACCACTCCCAACTACTGTGATCTTAATGGCTTATGACATTTCAGACATGCCTTCATTTCATTTAATATGTTATCTTAGAGTCAATTTAAATCTTTTTGTTGAACTTACTAATAAAATGAGTTGTAGATAGCAGATTTCACATTTCATATTTTCTCTTCATGGTAGTATGGACATCATATACTTTCATTATGGGTTTTCTTTGTATATGCTGTTAAGGTTGACTTGTAAGAACATATCTCTGTCTCTTTTATTTAAAAATAATTAAATAAAAGAGCATTTGTTTATTTTATTTATATTTCATGGAAGAACCAAACATTCTTGGAATAAATTCAATACACTAATGGAAGTAACTGTCCACACACTAAGACCCCGTTCATAGACCATGTTAAATGAATATATGTCAGAATAAAATTAATACTAAATTTGTTCATTGTTTGAAAACCTTCTGTTCTCTTATAACAAGTTAAAAACTTTTATAATGAGTAAGCTTATCTGGATTATTTAAGTAGACAAAAAGTGTATTTTCTTGTTGTGGAACATTACTTTAACTATGCAAAAGTGTGTTACATTTGTTTATGTTGCATTTATTTCATTATGTAAAGGTGTGTTGCTTTTGTTCATGCTGCATTTGTTTAACTAGGTAAAGATGTGCTGCTGTTTCACCTGGCCTGCCTAAGGCACCTGATTGGTCTAATAAAAAGCTGAACGGTCATTAGCTAGGCAGTAGAGGGATAAGTGGGGTTGGCAGGCACAGAGAATAAGTAGGAGGAGAAGTTAAGGCTTAAGGAATTAAAGAGAATAAGGGAGAAAGAGAGGGAGATGCCTGGGGCCAGAAGCCAGGCAGCCGCCAGTCAGCCAGACACAGGGGGAGATGGTGGGGGTGAGGAGGAGGTGAACAGGAAAGGAAGATACACAGAATGAAGGAAATGCAAAAAGCTCTGAGGCAAAAATGTAGATAAAGAAACAGATTAAAACAAGAGCTAAGATAAGGGTAAGCATTCAGGACTAATAACAAGACTCCCTGTCATGATTTGGGAGATGGTTGGTCACCCAAAGGAAAACCTGCTATATTTTCTGAGTTTCTCCTTACAGTTTTATAGTAAAGTTATTCTACAAGGAACTATATGCAAAAGAAAAATGTCCACAGCAAATCCCTTAAAATGTGTATGTGGTTTTCAATACCTGTTAAGGTTCTCTCTGTCTCTGTCTCTGTCTCTCTGTCTCTGTCTCTCTGTCTCTGTCTCTCTGTCTCTCTCTCTGTGTGTGTGTGTGTGTGTGTGTGTGTGTGTGTGTGTGTGTGTGTCTCACTCTCCTCTCTGTCATATAAGAATCTTGTCAGGGTTATGCTGACTGAAGATCCTTCGTGGGTGTTTGCTACTTCCTGTCCAGAGTGTTTCTTTTTTCCTCTATTTATTACTAGCAGAGTTTATAGAAGCAGTATAATATAGTGTGCATCCACTCTGGCTGTTAGCTCTCCTGACTATGAAACTGAACAAGTAAACAATTCTGCTTCTCCACCTTGATTGATAATATTGGGCAATTTCAGAAGGTTCTAAATAACATCACATTTTGTTTTGGCATAGCGGAATATAAATTCAACTATCATGGTGTGTTTCCTAAGACAATCTGCATCTTCATTATATACCAATATATGATGGTAGAATCTTCTGCTAACGAAGACAAGGAATTTCTCCTGGAAATAGAATAGAGAATGCTTGTTAAAAAAATAATGATAATGCTGCATTACATTTTACATTACCTCATTTGATTGAATTTTAAGCACAATGTTAGTAGTGCTCTAGAGAACTATGGATAAATACACTTCTTCTCAGGATATGTAAACAAAGTAAACTTGATAAATATAAGAAATTAAGGACAGAGTATGAGCTGCTTGCAAATTCAAAGCTCTCTCACATAAACACCATCAAATAAATCACAGATTAAGTTAGAAAATCAAAGAATACTCCAGAGTGGCTCTCATCCCATGGGGCTTTGGTTCAGTTTTACACTGTCTACAGCATTTACTCAGTTTCTAAATGTTTCCTTCATTTGATGTTATCCTTCTTTACCAAATAATGCATACCTATAATGAACAACTGGTCTGTAGAGAGATGGTGTTCTTCATCTTTGATCTGACTCCACACACTAACCTTTCTTTACTTCTATTTCCTGAATGTACAAAAGTAGTTTATCTGTGTTCAGTTGTTAGGCAGACATGTTGGGCTTGGAGTTTGTGGCTTTAAACAAACAAACAAAATCATTATACTGGACCTTTAATATGTACTTCCAATATCCAGTAAGTCAACAGATCCAATTCTAATGAATGTTACATACAACAGAAGTATAAGCATGTATTTATGTTGTATGTAATATTATATTTGAAATTGTTTTAGAGAAGTTTCCTTTTTATTGCATACCTTTTTCTAATTCTTTTGTCATCTGCATTTCAACAAATATATCAGATCCATCTCCTGACAAGGGAGATAGATCCAGAGAAAAAAGGGAGGATGGAGAGAAATTGGTCAGTTGTTTCTTTATATATACACACAGACATATATATGCATATATATACACAAATGCATATATGTGAATATAGATATATAATATGTAGATATAAGTATTTCATTTAATGTGTTGTGATATCTTTTGAGCTACTGAAATACTGGACTCTTTATAGTATTCTTGAATCTTTATAGGGAATTTGAACAAATTGCTTTGTATGGAAACAGATTTGAGTCAAGTCTGATGACATTAACTCATAAAACCTCTTAGAAGTGATAACCCAAAGTCAAAACAACCACAGAATGGTTAAAGAAAAGGAAGAAAGAAAAACCCCTTCTCCAAGCCTTAGGGAGTGCTCTGACTGGGATAAGTTGCTTCACAGACATTATGTCCACAAAAATGAATACATTTCTGCAATCTAACATTCCTTTGTAAAGCTTGAAAACATAAGGTTGGACTGTTAGCCTTTTGGACAGTCTCTTCACCAGTTGAATGACAAAATTTGTGTCCATTTTGGTTTGCCTCAGTTTCTCACTGCTGGCCTCACCTCAGTCTTGCTTTTATCTTCTCCAGGGATTTTCTCTCTTTTGTTCAAAACCTTGCTCTGATGAACTTCAGTGGAGCATCCCCTGGCCTCTAAAGTGCACCTGTGTTTTCCTGATTCACAAATCAATTCTGCACTAGAACAAAGTGGTCTTTGCTTTATTTTGGTTTAATCTGTGACTCCTTACTTTGCAAAAAGGACTAGAAAGAATTGAACCTTCTGGGTATCTCCAGCGCTTATTATTTCAGTTTCTACCATTGTAGAGAATGTTTGCAATTGCCTTTAGCTACAAAATAGACAGTTTTCTCTCTGTAATAATATGTTGGTGTAATTTTCTTCACAGACCTTTCTCAGAATGTCATCACTACCACCACTTTATGTGAGTGTCTCTTTTGACATCTTATAATGCTCTATTTTTTATAGCAGTGGAGTTTCCTTCAACAGTTTACCCTGGGGACTTTATGAATACTGCATGATATTTTTTATCAGCATCCATATAAAGAAAACCAGGTTGAAAGTTTGCAACTCTGAGATAAATAAATAAGGAATTAATAAACTTGAGAACTCATGGTCAAGCAGCAGGCTTAGACAGTGATAGTCATTTTCAACCTTACCCACTTGTTCCACTCTTAGATTTTTCTTTTTGCTTCTGGGAATCAAACACAGGGCCTCCTTATGCCAAGTCAATGCTCTATAATTGTTCCACTTCTTCAACACTTAATTTTTCTTTTTCTTAATTTTTTTACTTTTCTTCTTAGATACAGTCCTCCTACATTTCCCTTAAAACAAAAATAAAAACAAACAAAAACAAAAACAAAAGCCAGGCCTCCCAAGGATATTAACGGAGCACGACACAACACACTACAATAAATCTAGGCACAAACCCTCATATCAAGGCTGGGTGAGGCAACCCAGTAGGATTTTTTTCTATGGTGACTTTTTTCCTAATGGTGATTAGACCTTCATCTTGATTGTCTTTGAAATATCTCCACTTGACTGTCTCCACTCCTTATCAGTCTGTCTTTAGTCTCACAGCCGTGAATTGCTCAACCTCCAATCTTGTCCTCAATGTATATTCCCTTTAAAAACTTTTTGTATCCTCTTCATTCCCACACTCCAGAAACAAGACTCATACATTTTTTTCTTCTCGATGTCATTTTGATCTCAGTTGCTATACTTTGCCATTCAAACCTCGCAGTGGCTGTAAGGAGATTCATTCTCTCTTAATGGCGTATGGGTCTGTGGTCATATTCTTTGGCCAACTTCCCTTTAATTAGTTTACATAATGACTTTCAAAGAACACAAGTTACCAAACAAAAATAACAGGTTTTAAACAATAACAGTATTTATGAATCTATGGCACAATACATGTCCTGAACTCAGACTTGTTATCAGTGCCCAGGAATGACTCATTATTTGTTGTTTGCCATGCTTTCTTTTCTGTCTGTATCATCTAAAAACCAGTGTATTATCTGTGACTTTTAAATGTTTTTTCTTTCTGTATGCACACTTTTCCTCTC
Source organism: Peromyscus eremicus (assembly GCF_949786415.1). Classification (NCBI taxonomy): domain Eukaryota; kingdom Metazoa; phylum Chordata; class Mammalia; order Rodentia; family Cricetidae; genus Peromyscus; species Peromyscus eremicus. The sequence goes on from NC_081428.1 coordinate 9,342,540, forward strand.
TACTATATTTTTATTTTTTAAATTAGGAACACATTTTAGAACCTTTTATTTTTGGTGTGTATGTAGAATATGCAGGTGCTCTATAATAAAACATGCAGAGCCTATATAGGTTAATGACTTAAGTTAGCATAAAGGTGGGACTGCCCTAGATTAAAAGATATTAAAGAGCTATAACCATAAAGCACAATTTGTGAATTTTGAATGGATTTATAATTCATTAAAGTAGCTATTAAGGGCATCTAGGGGTTATTTAGGAAACAATTTGAATATGACTCTAATACATAGTTGTCAAATTGTTTACTTTGGCTCTATGTCAATTTGGCTAATAACAGCAGTGAGTTCTTCACTAAAGCTCATCATCTCTTTAGAGAAACACCAGACACTGTGTTTGTAAGACAGAGAGAAATCAAGTGGAAACTGAGCTGAAAGCTTCCTTTCTACTGGTGAACTTTAATGGTGACAGAAGATGCTGTTCAGGAAATAAAAGACACCAATGGTCACACCCAGCTGTAAACCCTCCAAACTACAGGGTCAATCTACCAGGCTAGGTAAGTCCACTGGTATGATAGTGGCATGACTGTTATGGGGAGAACCCACCATTTGTGGACTGGACTGGAAGTCTGTTCCTAGGAGTGGATACATACCTGATACATAAACTCAGACTATTCTATTTTTATTTGTCATTTTTTTTCAAATGTTATGTACAGTGTGAACATTTTGGTCCTTCCCTTGGGCCTTGAATTTGTCATTGTTTGCAAAAGTTTTCCTTCATCCATTGCATCATCCACCATGCTTTAGATTACACATCAAATAGCTTTGTTTCTCCACTTAAGACACAGCAGTTGCTTTTCAGATGGTCAGCCTCTAGGCCTGATGTTTCCAGATTTTTAGCTTTTATCCAAAGAACTGAAGTGTTTACACAGATTTGCAAAATAATCAAACTTTTATTTGGAGCAAACGTATAGTTCAAGATATGGAAGGATACATTGTCAAGATTGACAGCAGGCTGTGGGAGTGAGAGTACTCAAGAGCCCTGATTATTATTCAGAGTAGGAGTTGGTTACTTAGGGATGTTTGCGGGGGGGGGGGGGGGGGGGGGGGTGGGGGGGGGTGGGTGGGGGGGGGTGGGGGGGGTGGGTGGTGGTGGTGGTGGTGGTTCTATTTTGACTGATAGATAAGGTCATTCATTCCTACTGCACATGTCTCTCCACAAAATATGTTCAGTTTTAATCATATGCAGGGTGAATACTGCAATAATGCAAACATGTGAATAATATGGTGTCTTAGTCAGGGTTTTACTGCTGTAAAGAGACACTGTGACCATGACAACTCTTATAAAAGAAAACATTTAATTGGACCTGCCTTACAGTTCAAAGGTTTAGTGCATTTTCTTCATGGTGGGAAGCATGGTGGAATGCAAGGTGGGAAGCATGGTAGAATGCAGGAAGACATGGTGCTTGAGAGCTAGCTGATAGTTCCATTCATCTGGATCTACAGTCAGCAGGAGGAGGCAGTAAGCCACTAAGCCTGGCTTGAGCTTCTGAAACCTCAAAGCCCATCCCCAAAGACATACTTCCTCCAACAAGCCACACCCACCTCAACAAGCCACACCCACTCCAACAAGGCTACACCTCCTAATAGTGACACTCCCTATGGGTCTATGGGGGCCATTTTTATTCAAACCACCACAGATAACAAATAAGAGATACTCTCTAAAAGACTACTACAGAACACAGTTTTGTCTTACTGAATATATATACCAAACCAGTTGAGGCTAGATCAGCTGTTTCATTCTTCATACCAGGGTACATTAGAAATACATTTGAATAAAAAAATGTCTGCATCTGATTCTTACAGAGGGATGGAGAAACTTATACCATTGTTCAAAAATTGGAGTAGTATGTGTAGTTCAATGTACCTGCGGAGAGGGGTCTATGTTTCTTGTACTTTCAGGTGAAGAAATTAGACACATTATAACAGTAGGTGGGTATGCACAACCCAAACCCAAATTCAAGCCCCAAGCTAAACCATCTTACATACAGATCTGCTTTGTTTTCATACAAGTAACAGCAAGACCACACAGAATGTCTCATGTGGCAATTACTCAACAATGTGAATAAGCAAATAGTGATACATTGAAAATCCTGTTAACATTGTTCAGCCTGCTTAGTATTAGTAGAAATTAACCTAAAGCTCTCTACTTATGAAATATAATTTAATGTAATCTGTCTACTCTATAATTATACAAAATTATTTACAAATATAAAATGTATTCAGTGTATGATGACTCTGTAGGAGTGATGTGAATTTAATAATACATATTTGATTCTGATCATTAACGATTCTGATTGCATAAAACAGGCAGAAAGAAAGTGTGGTAAGACAATCACAAGAGAAGGGTAAATATGCACTATGCCTTGGGACAAGAACTTACTGCAACAATATCAGTGACAGAAGATAAATCCATACCCATCACCACTAAGTCTATAGTCACAGCCCTGTGTTCTTAAATCAAAGGAACTACAATACAACCAAATCTGTAGACAAGTGATAAGCCTGGTTTCCATACTGGTAGCTCCAGCAGCACATTGTACAAGACTTTAGGTATTTAGCTAAAGGAGAAACAGTCAGTTTTAGCAACAAGGAATCAGTTTTTTAAAATATAATCTTGTGGTTGTGGCAAGTTACAGGTAGTGTTTAATAATCCCATTGCTCATATTTCACTAGATAAAGAAGACTGCGTATATTAAAACACATTATGTTCTTGGAATGTTTAAACCCTCCCCCCAAACTGATAAACCATAAATGAAAATATTGGCCTTATTCTCCCTCACTTGTCCTTTGTACCCCTGATGCATGGCATCACATGAGAGGCAAGTGCCACCTTCTCTCCATGATTATTTTGATAATAATACCCTTCTCTTATATGCAGATTTAAAACCCAGCCCAAGCAGCAGTAATGCCATCTGTATGAATCTTAAGAACAAATGATATGTTTCCTGTATAAACTGCAAACTGTGCCAATTACATATTATTTTGTGGCCTTTGTAGTACTGTTTTCTTAAAGGTAATGTCACTTATATACATATTTCATGCTTTTAAAGAGTTACTTTATTATTCTTCCTGCAGTAGAGTATACACACATTTTTACATGACCAAGGGAAATATTGACAATCTTATTTGACTCCAAGGACATAGAAACACAGAGCAGATATTTAGAGTCTAAATTTGACAGAGTGCATGATGGTTAAATTTTTGGAGTAGGTATCAGCTTTGCTTATGTTCTGTACATGTCACACACAGGCCTAATTTTTCAGAGGCATATTGAGCTTGGATGTTATCTGCATTAGTTTGTAAGTGGTTGCTCCAAATATTATTAGCTTATAGGTTAATTTTCATTCACAATGTAATTTTAATCAGATTTTGAGAAACATGAAATTAGGAGAAAAGAAAGAATGTAATCTACATATCTTCATAATTTAGCTGACAATTATGAAATGAGAAAACTTGATCAGATCTAGTTTTTCTATGTGGTAGTCAGGTATGTGTCCCTGGAGAGTTCCATAGGCACGAAGGACAAAGAACCTTCCAGCATGTAGCCACTCAGCTAAGGGGCTATTTTCAGATGTTTTGACCTTGAACTGAAGAGGGTCACTCAGTAGCAGGAGGATGATCCAACAGCACAGTCTGAGTGACTGCACAGTTCCTGGAATGTAGAAAAATCCCATAGCAAAAGGCATCAAGAGCTATGTAGGAAAGTTTTACTAAGTACTAGCCTTAACCTGATATGATGTGGACAGAAGTAGATCCTTTGCATGCCCATGGAATGGGGAAGAAACTGCTGCAATGAATTTATTAAAAGAAGGAACATTAAAAATGTAGCAAAGGAATTTCTGCATATTTCACACACAATATATAAATCTTACAAATGTTTATAAATAAACTTAAATGTTACTATGATTATTTGAAAATGAATGGAAAATTTTCACATTGAGTCAAAATAGTAACAAAAATAGAATAGTATTATTGTAGCAAAGTAAATTGTCTTCAACATATAAGATAGTACAGATGCTGTCGGTTGATTGAGATTGAGATCTGCCACATCTGAGTTTATTGTTCCAGACACTCTTCTCATAAATCATAATCGAACTGTCAGAATAAAGAACACTGGAACAGAGACTGAATCAAAGGAAGAGACGTCAGGCTGAGCTACTGAAAAAAACATCCATACTACAGCCCACAGAAACAGAATCTTCCTGTGAGCACTGAGTGAGTGATTGTAGAATGGATAGGTACAGACATGTCTTCCCTATAGCTAATGTCTGAGTAACCCTCTGAGATCTTCAGTGGTTGGAAAACTTGCAGGCTACAGACTATGGGCCTAACCACTGATGCATAATTCCAAAGAGTCTCAGAAGTTCAAGTTCAAATCTTCTCATATGATTTAATATAACGCTTAGCAAGATAAAACAATAGACATTAGGTCATATTTAATATCATTTTACTGGTTGAGACATTGGCTCATCTTTTGGACTGCAAATCTTGTGACTTAGACATATATACCCTCCGTCTCAATTTGTGTGTCTTCTGAGCCTTGCAAACAGGAGCATTGCTCTTGGGTGGACTCCTGGATTTCCAGCAGCCTTCTAGCCCAGAAGCACTGAAGATAGGAGCTGTATGTTTTCTTCTTGCCACCACAGCTAACTTTGTTTCTATTTTCTCTTTCTTAGTCTCTCAATTTCTGTGTTCCTCAGTCTTTCTCTGTTTTACTCTCTTTCCATCTTAAGGACAGAAATACCACTGGTTTCACATATAGGATATACATAAAAGCTTTTCAAAACATTACATTTAATATGGAAATGTTTATTGAAATCTGAGCTAGAATTTTCACATTCATGCATTTTTAGCAAGAATTATTGAAGAAATATGGTAGAAATTTAGTTTCATATAAACAGTATCTTTAAAAATGTAAATTTGAATAAATTTAAAGACATTAATTAATAAAGATTTCACATGTCAAAGCTGAATTATGGTTTTCAGATAATCTTGGAGGAGTTTTTTCCCTCAGTAAACATGTAACAGTAGTGGAAATGTCATACTTGGTACTAGTTGGATGAGTCTAAACAGAGTGAGTGGGTCCTGGAGTTGCTCAGTAGAATCTGTAGGACCAGTATCTCCCACAGCAATATGGCCTGCAGCAGTCATATCCAAATCTGCCATAGCCGTAGCCATAACCCTGGCCTCCATAGCTACAACCATAGCCACAGCCATAGCCATAGCCAAGACTACCATAGTAGTTTCCGTAGTAGCACATTGTGTTAAGAGTAGAAGGTATAGTTGAAAAGTAGAAGATACCCTCTGGTTTAAATGATGTTTCTGCAAGCAAAGGACCTTTTATATACAGGCAGAGAGGGGAAGGCAAACCACAGGAATCCCTGCTTGTATAATTTAAAATAACTTCCACAAGAAAAATGTATCCAGTATTTTGTTTACTTAGTAAAGGGGAGTTTCCTGTGAGATTTCTTGGCTGGTGTATAAAGCACCCAAGTTAAATTAGGTGGTTCTTCTAGACATTTTTTACACATTTTGAATACCATGAACTAAGTTTTATCATTTTTTTCCACTCCCAAGAAACAATGCATATTCAAGCCCAAAGACTACACTTTCTGAGAGGAAGTGAAAACAAAATATTTCATGAAATTTTGCCAATAAGAGTCACAAATCAGAGCCTAAAGATGTAAGAAGCATTAGAAGTTCCCTTGAATTTTGTCGTCACTCATTATAATGTGACTACGTTCATTATCTTTATATCACTGTGACAAAACACCCATGAATGTAATGAGAGAAACATCATAAAGTCAAGGAGGGAAATTAATTTTGGTCTATATATTTTCAGAGGTCTCTGTCTAGGATCAGTTAGCTCTGTAGCTGTGGGCTGGCACAAAGGCAGAACACTGTCAGTTGGGTGTTGTGGAGCATTATTGCTTCCTTCATGCCCACCAGCGTAAGAATGAGGAGAATGAGAGGAAGCAGCTTGGGAAAAAGATGGTGTCACAGGCACACTACAAGAAACTCAATTCTTCCAAACATGACCCACATCCTTATATCAAATAAGAAAATAATGAATTAATTTATCGATGAGGTCGGAGGCCTCAAGATCCTATCACTTCCCAAACTCCCATAAGTTTGCAACCAAGCTGATAGCACATAACGTATTTCCAAACCATAGTATTCTATCTGTGAGCTCCAAAGCCTCATGATCACTCTGTAATTCAAAATACATTTAGTCACACCAAAATTCACCAAATTCCTAACAGTTATAGCACTGTTGGACATTTCAGTCTCCTTTGCTTTTCTTCTAACTGTCGCTTGAAGTCTCATGTATTAAAGAATTGGTTTCTAGCTGTTTGGGGTATGTTCAGCCTTTTGATATTGTGACATGATGTTGTCATCTACAAAGTTCACACATGAGAATGATGCAATCAACATTATGAAAAAGTTGCTGAAATTTTATTCAAAAAATTTAAGGGAATATGTGATAATGGTTGGCCTGTGTGATTGTTTGAATAAAACTGGTCCCCATAGGCCCACTATCAACAGGTATGGCCATGTTGGAGTAGGTGTGGCTTTGTTGGAAGAGGTGTGTGACTAGGGGGTGGGCTTTGATGTCTCAGAAACTCAAGCCAGGTCCAGCAGGCTCTTCCTGCTGCCTGGTGATCTGGATGCAGAATATTCAGCTACCTCTCCAGTACCTCTCAGCTACCTCTACCTCTGCCTGAATGCTGCAATGCTTCCCACCATGACCTCTGAACTGTAAGCCAGCCTCAATTAAATGTTATCCTTTATAAGAGTTGCTGTGATCATGGTGTCTCTTCACAGCAATAGAAACTCTAATAATAAAGGCTGCATTCATAACTATCCTTGGTTGTATTCAGCTAATGGGCTTAGAGGGCTGGGACTTCATCAATTGGTTATTCTGGTGTCAATTTTTAGTTAAACTTCTAGGAACTACTCCTTGTTTAGAGGAAGTAGGTCGCTGGATGTGCTCTCTCTGTTTCCCAGCTTCCATGGGACAAGCAGCTTTGTCTCCAATACACCATCTGTTTTGATGTTCCCCTTCACCATAGGACCATAGCAATTGTGCCAACAACCCATGGGTGGAAAATCCTGTCACAACAAACCAAAGTAATTTTTCCTTAGCATAGTTGTTTTTCTAGGGCATTTTGTCACATATGTAGATGACCATCAAAGAATTTCAAGGCTTTGTACTACTTCAAAATTCATAAAGCTGGTCACAATACATTAGTGTGACAAGTATAGACCAAACATTTTCTACAGACAAAAGGAAAAAAGAGAGCTCTGGTTAAAGCAACCCTATGACTGTCATGGGAACTGGTAAATCCTGTAATTTCATGTCTAGCATCTAGGTTACAGAGAGGCATTATGTGTACACCAAAGGGTTTGTTGAGCCCACTGACGGCCTTGTTAGCTGAAACACACATGATCTTTCCCTCCACTTGAATCATTACTTCCTGTGGAGTTCTTTGGTAGACATTCCCCGTTCCTGGAATTTCTAACTTCCTAGAATTTCTCCTGTAGCTTCAGCCTGGCTGAAATTACTTCATACATCCTCCTCCTAAGGGATTCTGAAACTGTCATACATTGCCTGGAATCCCAGGTTTCCCTTTGAAGTCTGAGTAAAAGCTTCTGTGACACCATTAGCTTTGTGCATTGTATCTCTGCTACACCAGCACTATATAGAGAAGCAGTCACGTGCTACTGAACTATAGATCCAGTGGCCCCTGTGTCCCTGGAAGGCTAAATGTGGGTGAACACTTCCCTAGGTCTCTCTGTGTGAGTAAGCATACTAGAATTTCAGTTTCAAAACAAGTTCATTAAAACTAAATACAACTTTTATAGCCTTGAATCAACAGTAGCTGAAGTCTTCGATTCCTAGGGGGCATCTATGACATTTTTCTCTTGTCCCATTGCAAGGTGACTGAATAGATTTAATGGCATCACTCACTTCAACAACACATTTTTCTTGTCCCCACCTTCACATAGGCTTTTTCTGGCCAAATTATGAGTTTTTTTCAAGTAATTTTGCTTCCAAATTCTAAATCTGGCTAAAAGCAACCATTCATATTCATGTCTTGCCTTAAAATTTCTTCTATCTGATTAATTCTTCAACTTTAAAAAAATTGAATTTCCATTTTATTTTGTTTTATTCATTAAAAAGACGTTCCTATTTGGCTTTATTTCTCAGGCTTCTAAAATCAACTCCACACAGTCTTGGGTCATAGACAACAGGTAAACAGGTTCTTTGCCAGAATGTAATGTGGATGGCATCTAGTCTAATTTTAAAAGAGTTCCATTTCTACCTGTAACCCTGTGGGCACAGTCTGCTCTGTTCTCATTACCGCGGCTTCCATTCTGCTGAGCTCAAACCAGAACTGCTCCCCTCTGTTAACCTCCGCTTAACATTTTAGGACATCTCTGTTCTGCACCTCCCACCCTCTCAGAAGACCTCTCATTGCATCATCAGATGTGCTCACAGTAAGCATCCTATTTCACACACCAGTATTCCACATTTATCATCTTCTTATTTATGTGACATTTGAGATTACACAACACAAACAAGGAAAGATTTATTTGCCTTTTGGTCCCAGAGATTTAAGCGCATAACTGGCTGTTAATAATCTGTTTCTTTTGCTCCAGGGATTGTGGCACAGTAGAGAGGAAGGACAGAAAGGAGGAGGACAGAAAGAAAGAGAGGAAGTAGGAGAAAGGAGAAGAGAAATAATACGAAAGAGATGATATCGGAGAAAAGAGGAAAGAGAGAGAGGAGGGGAGAGACTATGAATTAGAAGGGTCTTGGAACAAGTTAAATTTTCCAAAAACATGTCACCAGTGACTCCCTTAAAATATGCTCTTCCTCTTAGCAGCCCACACATGTGAGCTGCTGGAAACTGAACCCAGGTCCTCTGGAAAAGTAGTCAGTGCTCTTAATTGCTGAGCCATCTCCCTAGCCTAGCAGCCCACACTTGTATATGTTGCATGTATACCAGCCCTCCTCTCAGACTCAAAGGCATATGCATAGACATAAATGAATAACTATTCTGAATACATTTTAAAAGAAATACATTTTAAAAGTAGTATAAAAACTAAAGTTTGCATATATGAATTTGTTAGAATGTGGATGGGACAGAAGTCTTAAACTGGATAAATGAGCGGTCTATAATGTAGAAATTCTGGGTTTAGATATATACTTCTGGTTTATATTTTGAGTTAATACCAAGAAGTTTCTAAAGGGTTCTGCAAATCACATGCCCAGTAGGGCATTATAAGTGCCAGGTTCTAAACGTTCTCAAAGTCACCTGCCATCTTCAGTGTCTAATTTCAGACATTTTTATGAGTGTGTAATGACACTTCCTTGTGGTTTTAACTCATATTTTCTTGTTCTAGTATAGTTGCCAAAAAATATGCTTGTGCAGTTTTTTTTTTTTACATTAAAAATTTTTTTCTTTATTTTTATTTCATTTTGCCCCAAATTCCTCTCTAGACATATGCTATACTGTGTTTGTTCAGTTTCTCAGGAGTACTGCTATGAAATTAGAAAATCAAATAGTGTTTTTCAAAATTAATTATCACAGCAGAATGGTTTTAGATGCCAATGTTTTATATATATATATATATATATATATATATATATATATATAAAAAACTAGGAGGATTTTTAATTTCTTTTTTCAACAGGAAATGATCAATGTCTGAGAATATAGCTATTACCCTTCTCTGAACACTATATAATCTATAAGCATTGACACGTTGTATGATATAACTTAAAAATATTTTCTCATTTTCAAAGAATTGAACAGCTTCAGTTCTTATATATATATAGCTTGTCAATTTATTGTTCCTGGCTGGAACCCTTTTATTTTGCCCTAGAAGTTGGTTAGTAAAAGCATTCTTATTTTCATTAAAGTCATGAGTCGCATTTGTTTGTTCATGTGATTATGAAATTAGACAGATACTGTTTGTTGTAGTGCAGTTTTTTAACTGCTACTCTGCAGTGATGACCTTGCATCTGGTTAATGCCCTTGCCTGATTCTTTTTATCTCTCCATTGGTCTACACACTTATTCTTGAGACTAGACCAACCATATTTTTTACATGCATGTATACCATCAGTTAATAATACCATTTACCTTTTGTCTCCAATTTTTTTTATCAATTTATTTCAGTGGCTGAGATATTTCAGCACAAAGTTAAATAGAAGTAAGTAGTTAGTGGTAAACTTCATCTTGTTCCTAAGCTTGGAGGAAAGAATCTATATTTCAGAATTGGTTATGATGTGGAAACTGTAGGTTTTTTTTTTTTTTTGCAGATTCTATTTATCAAACTGGGCAAGTGGTATTCCACTCTGTTCTACTCAGATGTTTTAAAGTTCACAGATGGATATTGACTGTTTTCATGGTTTAATCTTACTCTATTGAGAAACTCATATGACATTCATTAACATTTCTTCAAAAAGATGATTTAGAGTGTCTAGATTTTCAGGTACTGAGCTAGTATAAAACTTTATTATTGTGGATGCTATGTCCTGGGATTAGTTTGCTAGTATATCCTCTTGATATCTACATATGTTCTCATAACACATACTTTCTCATTCACAGTCCTGGTTGGTATTTGGATTTGTTGTATGCTTTATCTTTGCTCTAATATAAAGAATAATATTTTTTATTAATAGTGTATTTTTTATAGGCTCTTCAAAGTATTTATTATTAGAACCATCTTTGTATGGGTGTTTTAAACAGATTTACTTCCTTTAATCAGTGTTAAGCTATTTGTGATTTCTATTTCTTGCCTATGTGAACTGGTTGATATTTGCCCATCTAAATTCATATCTTCTGTTGTTCCTATGGATGGAGAGAGGAGATGCAACATAGCTGTAGGATAATCCTCCTGTACACTGTGCTCTGAATATGTACTACCCTCATTGGTTAATAATAAATCTGTTTGGCCTGTAGCAGGGCAGGATAAAGTTAGGCAGGACCCTCAAACTGAGGATTGGAATGAAGAAGGGTGGAATCAAGAGAAATGCAAACTAGCTGTCCAAGAAGCAAGATGCCAGAGGACCAGTAAAGCCACGAACCATCTGGCAATACATAGATTAATAGAAATGGATTAATTTAAAAGTAAGAACTAGTTAATAATAAGACTGAGCTATTAGCCGATCATTTTTTAACTAATATAAACTTTTGTGTGTTTATTTGTGACCGGGCAGTGGGGACAGAAAAACTCCACCTCCATTCACACAGCATCATGGAAATAAAAGTTGGGGACTTCAAAGGAAAGTTAGACATGGACCACAAACAAGAATTACTGTTATATATGCAATGTGAAACTGTGGCAATAGCTCTTTCTGTAGCACTCTTGGGAAAGACTGACAGACCCAGCCATGAATTCAGCCATCAGGAGCCATAGGAGTTATTTTATGTTACATTATCTTAAAGTTTAGGGATACTGAAAGGAATGCGATGTAGAGAGGAACAAACTGCAATTCCACAGGACCACAGTTTCCATGCTAGGGATGTGTGTCTGTGCAAATAGTGCTGGGTTTAGACAGGCACTGCTTAATACAAGAGGTTGTGAGTACACCGAGGCTAGATACAGGTAATGGGAGATACTTATAGAGTCATGGGAGAGACTTGTAGCCACAGGAAGGCATTTTACATAAGAAGTTTATACAGAACAGGAGACTACATACTGTCCTTCTATTTTATTCTAAATATTTGCATGATTTATGCTGAAATATGTGTGTCAGAGTGAAATTTTAAGATTGGTGTAAAGAATTTATGTGTCCATTTCACTCACACCTTCCCCTCTCCCCTCTGCTCCCCGTTCTCCCATCTTGTACCTTCCCTCATCCCCAATCTACTCTTTTCTTCTTTTCTCCTCCCCCAGCCCCATCCTGCTTTTTCTTCCTGCCCTGTTCCTCCATTTCTCCTTTTATACTCTCTCACTCTTCTCTTCTTTCCACCGTGCCTTCCTTGATCACCAACATATATGACTTATCCTTTCATGCATCTTAAAACTGTAAACTCTTAGCTCTTCACAGTAAACATGCTTTTTAGTTCAGAGGGGCAGCTCTGGTATGCAGCCATGCACACCAATACACCCTCAAGGAACTATTCTGCATAAAATTCATCGCTGGCTTCTCTTCTGTCTTGCAGGAGCTCTGATCCTGCTGCAGGTGCATTTTAGCGGAACAAGAAAGGAAGGGCCACTTTCATTTTCATCCACTCCAGATGAGAACAGTGGTGTATGGACAGATGTGGACTTTAGTACCAGTCTTTAGAAAAGGCTCTCTTTAAGATTTTGTTCAAGACCAAATGTAATATTTTACTGTGAGATGTGCGGAGGAAGCACATGTGTGTAATGTTATCATATGATCATCTAGACGATCTTAAGTGTATGAATGTGTTTCTATAAAGATAACTGCTTCATCCAACTACTTCAAATGGAAAATATACACTTCAGCAAATATATTCAAATACCAGAGAAAAAGGAGCACAAAAAACTTGTTTGAAATACAGGAAACATTTACTGAAATAAATGTAAAACTGTTTACATAAAATATTATTTACATAAAAGTCAATATCCAATGCAGATATTTTATGGATTTTTGAGGTTTTACATGTGACATTTGTCCATTGAGCTGAGACTATGGCATCCAACTAAAGATGAAATGGCCAAGGCTACAAATTTTACTCAGGAAACAAATTATTTTTAAGATAAATACTGAAAAATGTTTATGAAGTATAGGGGATTTTTTTTGTTACTTGCTGAGTGGCTTTAGAGCTTTCTCAGTAGAAGCCAGAGGACCAGCATCTTCTATAGTAAACTGGATGACAGTAGCCATAGGCCATCTCCACAACAACCGAAGACACAGCCGTAGCCCAGAGCACGGTGGTAGTTTCCACAGCAGCACACGGTGTCAGGAATGAGTCAGTGTCCCACAGAGGAATGGGGAATCACTCCTTTTAGAATGACTGTCGCCTTTCTCACACGATGTATCTTTTTATATGCTGTCAAACCACTGCCATGCTGTCTCCATAACACAGTGTATAAATTTTGCTGGATTCTCTGCTCTTAGGAAAATGAACCCATGAAAGATATTCTTCAATTTTAGAGAAATCACCTCTTTGTCATTGCTTCTGCTATATCAAATAACACTAAATCTCCAAGCCCATGGAATTTATTTATCCAGAGAGCTTACAAAAACAACAATCAGCAGGAAATATCACTGGTCGGAGAACTGACTGAGATTCAGAAGACATTCGAAGAGCATGCATTCCTTGGGTCTTTGTTTAACTCTGTGGATAAGAGCTCATTAGTAACTTATTCTGGTTTTGTGTCAGAATGACATACTTCAAATCAAGTGTTTTTAGAGACTTATTTCCCCACTGTTTTGTTCATAACAACTCATATTTATAGCTGAACTGACAGACCCTGATTACTTGTTGTGGCATAAGACATACAGTGGCTTCTCCGAGACTGGGTTTGTTGAGTTGTTTCCTCAAAATAACTTTAACTTCTCCAAATACAGTGCAAGAGTAACATTTACCTAGAAACCTTTGTGAATACACAGGCTGGACAGAGACAGTGGGGCTTAGGATCTGCAGATGCTGCTAATAGATTCACCTGCAGTCATGCTAATCACAGGCTCCCTGGGAATGTTTGTTGTTAACTTCCAGGTTCTGAACAGTCTCAAGATTATGTGGTATTTTCAATCTCTAATTTCATCCACTTGGATGAGTGTGCAGTGTTGTTTCCTTGGGGTAATAATTTGCATTTTCTTGATCTAATGAGATTGGCCACCTTTGTTTTCATACCTGCAAGGTAATTGCTGATGGTTTTTGGGTGTCTTTAATTGTGTTTTGCGAGTTCCTACAGGGTTTTATAAGTACTTTAATGTCAATATGATTCTTGTTTTAGCTACGTATATCATAAATACCTTCTCTTTAGAGGTGACCTTTTCTGTCTCCAAAATGGAAGTTTAATTTTAATTAAATGCCATTTATAGCTTTTATGAATTCTGTTTTTTTTTAACTTTTTAAAAGGAATTATTACTTCAACTAATAAAGATCTTATATCTTGTTTAGGTGCATGATGTGAATCACAATAGTTCTCTTTATGTGGTCATCAAATTGTTAATGTAACTCTGCATATAGTTTTGTCTTTTGTCTGCAGTAACAGTTCAGTTTTTGAATCTGTTTATCCTAGATATTTGTGTCTGAGTATGGGACCCTTTTCCTTTGGAATCCATCTTCCTCATGATTACATGATTTTTTAATAGTGCAAATCTATATTATTCTAGTTTCTTCTATAATGAATCAAGTAATTAATATTTGTTATCTTCAGTAGCTACAATCTGTGGTATAAAGCAGAATGGATATTTGGTAACACTCACACTTACCTTCTTTATTGTCTCAAGGGGAAATTACCCTATATTTCTGCATCAGGTATGACCTGTAAGCTGTAGATTATATGCACATGACATTTGCCACGTCCTTCTCCTACTTTACTGATTTTTGAAAATTCATGAATAAGTATTAAGGATCATCGTAGTTTATCTTCATCTATTGAGTTATCCATATAGATTTCTTTCTTTTCCTATTAATATAATGAATTGCACTGACTAAGTTTCTAAGTATAAAGCAATTCTAGGATGTTGAAAACTTGAAGTGTATATGGCTCATTGGATTTGAATTGATAATGATTTTTTTAAAGAGTTTTATGACTGTTTGCCTTGTGTGTGTGTGTGTGTGTGTGTGTGTGTGTGTGTGTGTGTGAATCCACCACAAAATTTCAACTTTGTGAATAGTTTTGCCGTTTTCACATTTTGGAAATTTGTATTGACTGACAGTATTTTTTGCTTATGGAGTTTAAATATTTTCTCAGTGAAAACATCTGTGCTTAATGTGTGCTTTGTACAAAGATATTAAAGCAAACATTTTTCTTTTGATAAGCGACAAAATATTCATATTTATTAGGTGTTCTTAATGGTGTTATTAAAATGTGGTTTTCTGAGATAAATTTAATTTTCCTGTTGTGCCTTCAGTAAGCAGAAGGTGAAGGAGATCAATTATAAGTAAACCAAAAGCACCGTGATATTAAAAACTGGATCCAAAGAGGAAAGCAGCCATGAGGTATGTGGAAATCTCAGAGCCAAATATTCAGAGCTGTTCACAAGGATGCCTCTCTGGACACCCATCTTCAGGATGGTGAAGACCTGAGCCAGTGAAGTAGCAACTGTGATGCTTAGCAGATATTTCCTCTCTTTATGTTTAAACTTTGGAGGAGCATTCAAAGAGTGTCGTGTGGAAGGAGCAAGGTACAATTACAAAGAAAAAACATGTAACCAGGAATCTGTCATACATCTCAGGTTTTGAGCATTTTCAAAATTGGTACTTTCAGTCTCTAATTTTATCCACTCTGATGGGTGTGCAGTGCTGTTTCCTTGGGGGTAATAATTAGTATTTGCTTGTTCTAATGATACTGACAACCTTTGTTTTCATACCTATGAAATGATTGCTGGTGTTTGCGGGCTATCTTTATATAATTTTTATGAGTAGATTAGATAAAACTAGTGGATATCTTGTTTCTTTTTTAAAAAATGTTTTTGTAAATTGATGAGATACTTTGGGAGAAGTTTAATTTCAATACACACAACATCACTCTTCTTAACTAAATTTTGTATGTTGAAATTTCTGTCCTGTGCATTTACTGTTAACCTCTTTTTCACATCTTACTCTCTCACTTCTCTCATTCTTCATCTGAATTACATATCCTTGTATCACAAAACCCACTGTACCTGATCCGGGTTCTACTGAATAAGGTTTTGACATACCAGTTGCAGAATCAGTGCTCCTCCAAACACAATTCTGAGAGTTTTATTTATTTTTTTTTTGTTTCATCTGTGATTCTAAAGTTACCAAGACTTGGGGCAGACATTTTTCTTCAGAATTAAGAGGTGTGAGACCACTTTTTTTTCTTTTGATTTTTCGAGACAGGGTTTCTCTGTGTAGCTTTGCGCCTTTCCTGGATCTCGTTCTGTAGACCAGGCTGGCCTAGAACTCACAAAGATCCACCTGCCTCTGCCTCCCAAGTGCTGGGATTAAAGGCGTGCGCCACCACCGCCTGGCTTTTTTTTTTTTTTTTTTAAATCATTCTATCCTTTACATGAGAACAGATATGTTTGTGAAACGGACAATTTTGTGCATGGTGAGTCTAAGTCAGCACATAGTGAAGGAAAGTTCTGCTATATTAAGTTATTAAAGATTTGATTAGTGGGCGCTGTGTGAAGCCAGTGAAATATTAAGTTGTACCTCATAAATATGCACTTTGTTTACATGTTATAATTTGAACAGGGAGTATATAATTCTCCTATCTTATATCAATGTATTCAGGTATATAACTTCCTTCTATCTATCATACTATGGATTTCACTGTTTGAATGACTAGAATTTAAATCAGTGAGAAATTTCTACAACTATAGGATATTATTCTTATAGAGGAATATTAGTATGATTTGTAGTGCTATTTTTATTATGTCTTTTAAATAATTCATTAGTAAAAACATGTGGGCCTGAGTTTCTTTTGCATGAGATTTTGTAGGAAAGAATTTTTCTTTTTGGCATCTGTCATTTAAGTTTTCCAAATATTCTTGCCTATGTTACGTGAATGGCAATTACTCACACGAAGTTCTATTTTTCAGTTGTCTTACACGTGAGTGGAGGTGAAGGGGGTCTTGAACAAAGCAGAGTGCTGTAACATCTAAGATCAAGTTGGTATCACTAATTCTGTAAGAATCGGGGAGACAAGAGAAGCTCTCACCTACACACACAGGAATGATGACAGGTTCTTTGTGGCAATCCTTCTATGTGTTTCATTTTGTTTTTAGTTTGGGGCTTGAACACATGGCCTTACAGATACTTGGCGCACACTCTAAGCACTAAGATGTATTCCCAGGCCAAACATAACATCTTCCTGCACTTCTACACATTTATTTGTATTTTCTAACTAGTTTACACATTTAACACTCGTCAAATTAGTCACAACCTTTGTCCTGCTGCAGATATTTTATATACAGTTGATAGAGACAGAAGCAACACTGAGGAGACATTACAGGCTTTCTTCTCTCTGTTTCTTCCTTGAATTGTAGTGGAACCATCACAAGGATGGGATGTGGGAGAAATGAATTGCTATTGCACAGAAGCACAGCAGTGTCAGGAAATTAAAAACAGTATGTACAGGGGAATAGTGCTTTTTATGTTGAGAATACATCACTTAAAAATTTAATATGTGAGAACAGCAATGCAACTAGATAAGTTCCAGATAATGAGTCATACAGAGGCAAATAAAAACATTTTCTATGAACCATTTAGAAAGAACTGTCCACTAGGCATTTGTTATTGTATTTTATTTCTAAAATGTTTAGTACAATTTACATTGAAAGAATTCAAATATTAAAATGTTTGACCAGCACACACACACACACACACGTATCACACACACACACACACACACACACACACACACACACACACTCACCATACTTTTTACTCATATTACCCAATTATTAATATTTCAATACATCTGAATTTGATTACTTCCCCTCTGTCTTCCTCCTTTTCATATTTCTCCTCTTCCTCCATCATCCTGTCCCTTGACATTTATGTTTGACATATTACTTAATGTGTGTGAGACTTGTAAATTCTACAAATCCTGTTATATCCCTAGAGGTATTGTCATAGCTTCACACTTTTAGAAATGAGGTTCTTCCAAATAACATCCTGACACAAATTGGTGGTCACCTTTTGTTTTATGGATGATTGGTGTTGCTGCAGATATATCCTATCCTCAGCAGAGGCATGGAAATACTTTTTGATTTAATTTTCTTCTGGTGGGAAGAAAGGTGTTTTGTACAGTGCATAATGTTTTGTATCCATGAAAAGTTGGAACCAGTGGTTAGGGATGGCTGGACTTAAGATTTGTCCCTAAGATTCCAATGTAACATTGTGCATCTTATTGACTATTCATTGAGGAGTCACATGGGAGCAAGATATATTGGTAGGACTCATGAAGAACACAGTGAGAAATTGGAGTTAAGCTTGGTCATGAAAGAGCTGCACAGATCATCTCTCAAGCCTCCTGTTATATACATGCACACTGCAGAATCACATTAGTACTTCTATTTGTTAAACACTACGTTTTTATAGTTTTATGTTCATGATGCGTTTTCAGAGGAGGCACATTCTTCTCATGCCCTTGTTACCATTTTGTTATTATATTTTCATTTCCCAGTAATATGTATATCTAGGATTTATGAATATCTCTATGTAGACTTTTATTTGTTTTTAGAAGTACTGGGCTGCCTTGTCCATCCTTGATAGGAGGGTTTGTGTCTAGTCTGGTTGCATCTTGTTATACCTTGTTTGGTTGCTATCCCTGGAAGGACTGATCCTTTCTAAAGAGAAACAGAAATAATGGATCTAGGGCAGAGGAGAGGTGGGGGGTGGACTGGGAGGAATGGAGGGAGGGGAGACTGCGGTTGGGGTGTGTTGTATGAAAGAAGAATAAATAAAAAGGAACAAAGGTGACTTTATTCATTAATATAGTTTTAAGTAAAAGAAATCTCCCCATAGAATCACTTATTTAATTTGTGTGTTTACTTTTTTTGCATAGCCTACATGCTAGGTGGATGGAACATGCTTGCCTTGCTGTTTACTGTGGTGGTATTGTGTTCACTAAAATATTGTGTAACCTAATAAACTTATCTGGGCTCAGAGAACAGAACAGCCACTAGATATAGAGGCCAGAAAATGGTGACACTCACACCTTTAATCCTATCACTTGGGAGGCAAAGATCCATCTGGATCTCTGTGAGTTCAAGGCCACACTGGAAACAACCAGGCATGGTGACACACGACTTTAATCCTGGGAAATGAGCCTTTAATCCCAGGAAGTGATGGCAGGATGCATAATGGTGTGAGGACCAGGAACTAGAGCTGATTAAGCTTTTAGGCTTTGAGCAGCACAGTTCAGCTGAAATTCATTTGGATGAGGACTCAGAGGCTTCCAATCTGAGAAAAAAGGATCAGCTGAGGAGTTGGCCAGGTGAAGTTAGCTGTGGCCTGTTCTGTCTCTCTGATCTTCCAGCATTCACCCCAATACCTGGCCTTGGGTTTGTTTTTATTAATAAGACCTTCTCACAATTCATGCTACAGTTTACATTGCTATTGAATAGAGCTCCCTCTCTTGGCTTTGACAATGGTGGGAGCCTCTTCATACTGTCATCTGACCTGGCAGCCACGCTAGATAAGTGGGTTCATTTCTGTTAAATTTTCAGTTTCATCCATATACCTCTGAAAAAAGTATACACACCTCAACACCCACATAAAATAACAGAGAAAAGTCAATATAAGTATGAAGTGTTCTGCAATGATAGACAAGCTTTACTGGAAAAGATGACAATTTTTTCACATCAAAGCTGTTAAGACATACCAAATGAATAAGTAATACAGTATTCACTCTATAAACAAGTCCCTGAGTGGTGAGGGGTTGCATGTGATCTTGGACAATCTAGTTGTCGCATGCTGAAGCCAAAGTAATAACTCAGAAACTGAAATAGCTTAGAATACATTTTCAGTGTGGGTCAAAAGGTCACTTATAGGAAGAACACAGTAGGATAACTGAGAAATAGAGAAGGAAGAGTTCTACTGGCTAAGCAGCTCCAGATGTTCCTCAGTAGAATCTGTAGGACCAATGTCTCCCACAGCAATGTGGGCGGCAACAGCCTTGTCCATACCTGTGTCATAGTCATAGCCTAGACAACCATAGTCATAGCCCAGCCCACTATATTAGTTGCTTTGGTAGCTCAAGGTTCTAAGAGTGGAAGGGTTCAGCTGAGCAGATTATCACCTTTCTCTTTTAGAATGTCACCAGCTGCCCATGGCTTTTGTATACTTTCCATGGTGAGAAGGGTAAACCACAGGCTGGCGTTAGCCTCATGCCTTACATAAATTTACATTTTAAAGATTTAGGCTGAATAGTTTGTTAGGGATACAGAAGCCTTCCTAACTAAGAATCCTTTAGGATTATGTTAGGGTCCCAATAATCCAAAGATATCTTTAACAGGGTGCCCTTGTTATTTGTGAATGCACAAGCACTAAACACTGTGTTTTTATTAGTTTAGCTTTCATGATGAGTTTGCATAGGCGGCACAGTCTTCTCATGCCCTTGTTATCATTTTGTTTATGTATATCTGCTGTGGGATGCTCTGTAGGGCAAATGTGTTAATAAATAAAACACTGATTGGCCAGTAGCCAGACAGGAAGTATAGGCGGGACTAACAGAGAGGAGAATTGAGGGGAAAGGAAGGGAAGGGGGAGACTGCCTGCAGCCGCTGCCAGGACAAGAAAGATGTAAGGTACCAGTAAGCCACGAGCCACGTGGCAAAGTATAGATTAATAGAAATGGGCTAAATATAAGAGTAAGAGCTAGACAATGATAGGTCTGAGCTAATGGCCAAGCAGTTTAAATAATATAAGCACCTGTGTGTTTATTTTATAAGTGGGCTAAGGGACTGCCGGGGATCAGCGGGACTGGAGAGAAAACTCCAGCTATATATATCTAGGATTTATCGATACCTCTATGTAAACTTACAAGTTCATGACTAGAGATATTAATGAACTACAATATTATCAAATTCCTTATCTGATTTTAACATGTTTATAGTATTTATCCTAGAACAGAGCTGGCAGTGACTGTTTCAGTGTGACTATGTTATTCTGATGCTGTCACTTCTTTCACCGTGTTCACAGTGATTTTTCTAGTGTACTTACCAACATTTGCTCAATGGTATAAGTTGAATCTCTGGGGTAGGTAGAGGACTTCGTACATTTGAAGGCCACAGTATTGTCAGCATGCTGTCCAACAGTGGAGCACTGATGGTAACTTGTGTCTTATTCTAAGATAGGCGGAGGCCTTTCTACCTTTCCCCTTTCCCTTCTAGTTAAGAGTATCCTGAATATAGCAGGCCTGGCACTTGGCCAAGATTTGCATGTATTTTCCGCAGAGTGCTATGGGTAGGTAGCAGACACTATAAGAAAGGCTACTTAGCATGGGTATTCAGATCTTTGAGGCAGCTTCTTGAGTGGAATCACAAGATCTAGGTCCTCTGTCTTCCTATCTCTTTGATTTCCTGGTCATGAAGTGAGAAATGTTTGCTATTAAATGATCTCACCATGATTGCCAAAAGAGTGGCTAGTGTAATAAGTATGGACTAGATTCCTAAAAACATAAGCTCAAACAACCCTTTTATTTTCGTAGATAGATTATTATACACATTTTTTTCACTTTAGCATAAAGTAGATGAATATAATGTATCAAGTTATGTGGTATCATGTAGTTGGTATTACAATGCTTCTTTTTCTTGTTTTTAAAATGAACAATTCCTTTCATGGTATTACTGGGGAGGTGAAAATCCCACCAACTTGTAATTCTATACTCATTGGCTGTACCTTTCCAAAGTTAATACAAAACAATTTTTCCCCCAGAGGCAAATGTCCATTAGACCTACACTAAGAAATACTAAAAATCTATATTTTTACGTAGAAATAAGATCTCAAATAGAAATATTGGAATTCACTAAGTTACAGGGACCAAAGAAAGGTGAGATGCAGTTAAACATAACTCTTTGAGAATTATGATTACTGTAAAGGGGGTAGTGACATAGTGGAAATTGCCATAGAGGCCTGGAACAAGCAGAAGATCATTTACGTAGCTTTATGTGGCGTGATGGAACAACAGCCAAGTGTAAATTGGGGTTGTTTGTGGAAAGGAATAGGTAATGAAGTAGCAATTGTGGCTATCACCCATTGTCAGCCAAATGGCTTGCAAATTTTTTCTCCAGAATGTCTATTATCATTTCACTCTTTTGGCTATTTTGTTTGATATTTAGAAACTTCTCAGTGGGCTACAATCCCATTAGTATATTTTTAGCTTTTGTCACCAGAGTTTCTGTGGCTTTAATAAAAGCATCATTTCTAACACCACAGCCAAGCAGTTTCATCCACAATTGTGACAGTAGTTTTTAGTTTCAGTGCCACAGTTAGGTCTTATATTTTAGCTGATTTTTACATATGATATCACATACAGATTCCATTTCATTCTTTTGCATGTGGATATTTGGTTTTTATAATACTACTTATTAAATAAAGCCTTTGTCCTTTCACTACTGGATGTTTGTGACATTCTTGTCAAAATAAAGATGGCAATACATGGTGAAAAATTTTGGAGCACTATATTATGCTTTATAGTTCTATCTTCCTGTTTTTTTTCCCAGGCTTTGACACTACATCTTTCTAACATACTTTAAAACTAGGCAATTAGATGATTCTGGCTTAATTGATCATTTGCAAAATTATTTTGCCTTTCATGGTCTTCTCTGGGTTCTGGATGAGTTTTAGGATTGTTTTTCTGTATTTCTGTGAATAATATCTTTGTGATTTTGATAAAGATTCCATAGCACATTTTGAAGACTGTAGACTAATGTTAATTCTTCCAATAAATGAATGTAGAACCATTTTTCTCTCTTACCTGTTAATTTCCTTCATTAACATTACTGTTTTCTCTATGAAGTCTTGTACTTTTTGGATTATTTTTATTCCTAATGATGTCATTTTATCACTAGTGTAAGTGGGGTTTTCTTAATTTGTTTTTCATGTAGCATGTTGCTAGTGCATACAAATGTCACTGATTTACTTATTTTTTTAAATGTTTCTGTGATTTGCCACCTTACTGGTTTGTAAGTTTGTTTTTCTCCTTAAGGTTTTCTGCATACTTGATTATAGACCATCAGCAAACAGAACTGATTTTACTTTTTCAATTTTTACTTACATATTCTCCTTTTTGGAGGCTTTTTGATTCAGCCATGTACACCACAACCAAGTAATTTATTCATGTCCTTTACAAGGTATTCTTTGTGTCTCCAGAAGTAGAATGGAGTCTTACTACAGACTAACCTATGTATGACTTTAATTTCTTTGTCACAATTAGACAGGGATTTCTGTCTAAACTCAGAAATCTGAACAGGGCCTCATAATGGACCATGAGATGTGAATACAAATGAAAAAAAAAACATATTTCTTATATGAGAGAGGCCTATGGAATAAGATTTCTTTTTCACTCTCTACTTTCTATATGTTTCTTTTATCACAAGAATTGGGCATTGAAGTTCTTAGTGTCTTTTCTTTGAAGTATTTTTAGAGAAATGATTTCAGTAGTATGCTCTTGACCAAAATTGAGCAAGATTGGTTAATAAGAAGGAAAAGCCAAGTTATCAGATGATAGCAGAGGGGTCATATATGGCATTGTCAAAATGTGAATTTCTATGTGAACTGCTGGCTACTCTCCTGAGCATTCCCTGAGGTTTCCTGCATGCTCCCACTCCCTGGGGTAGAAGCATAATTTTAAACCGTGGAGAAAAACATTTCCCACTCTTTACTTCTAGTGGGCTAGAAAATTACTGTTCTTTGAAGTAAGTCCTTCCTTGCCTTTAAAAAAATACGAATGCATTCTGTTTTTCACGAAATTTCAATTTAAATTTTTAATGTAGCATTGATATTCATAGAATATTATGAAAGAGATGTACATTTAAGATTATGTGCAATTTAATGCTTACATGTTAATTATGTGGCAAAATCTTCTTTATTTTTTCTTACGAAAATGGCATTTTTTAATGTGCTTAATTAGTTCCCAGTGAAAATATTACATCCTAAGAAAAATTTTTACAACTTCTTTGAAAATAATGGCATGAGAAAATGTCCCTCTAAAGGTTTGCACTTGAAGAACATTAAAGAGAATTCTTTAGGCAGAAGAAAATTTATATCATTTGGAAACACAAAAAAATGAGAGGAGCAAGAAACAACAGAATATATTACACTGTTTCCATTTGTGTGAGAAAATATGAATGTATATTGTTATACACATTTTAATTATCATCATAAGTAGCATATAGGCCGGGCGGTGGTGGCGCACGCCTTTAATCCCAGCACTCGGGAGGCAGAGCCAGGCGGATCTCTGTGAGTTTGAGGCCAGCCTGGTCTCCAAAGTGAGTTCCAGGAAAGGCACAAAGCTACACAGAGAAACCCTGTCTCGAAAAACAAAACAAAACAAACAAACAAAAAAAAGCAGCATATAGGTAGATTAAATAATTAAATGTACATAAAATCACCATGCTTGAAATTATACTAAATATATGCTAATATGCAAATACAATTTTTTTGAAGGTTCTGCACCATGAGTTGTCAAAATGGGAATTTATGTTGGAATACAATAAGTAAAATTATGCGTTATTTTCAAAGGAAGCAGAGCAAGAATAACAAAAGGATGAATAATTCTCTAATCCATGGAGGAAAAGTGGAACAAAGTATTTTATTAACTTGAAGGAGTTAATCAAACTGAGAAAGGGGAAAAAATGTAAATATTGTACAAACACAGGAATGGGAGGAAAAATACCAAATAGAACAGTAATATAAACGGATTAAATGACTCAATAGAAACAGAAATTACAAACCCAGAAAAAAGTAAAATTTATCATGTCTTAGTGGTTAAAATAGATGTACCTCTACTATCATGTAATAGGATGTTTGAAAGCTAAACCATGGGAGAATTATATACCACAAATGTTAGGCAAAATGAAAATAGTATAGCTACATTAGTATCAAACATTGTAGAATTTTAGGTAATAAAAGTGGCTTGAAATAAATAATAAATCATTATAACCATATAGGGAACATTCCTTTAGTAAAACCTAAGCAACTTTTATTTCATATAATATAAGAATCTCTATAAATGAAATATAACTGAGCAAAATAATGGCCATAATTATAATGGGACAAAATAAAACATGTATCTTACAATTGAAAGAATGAGCTAAGGGGATTAAAAATAAGAAAGATGTAGAAAACTTAACTGCAGTTAATGAATTTAACAAAAGGATGAGAGTGAAAGACAAAACCCAAAGCCAGACAAAGATCAAATTAGAAGAAACCTCTTCCAGAATACATGAGCTGTTATAAAATTGGGCACAAGCTGAGATAAACTCATCTCTCACAATAATAAAAGACAGCCTTGAATGTTTCAAACTCAGTGAGAAATTGTCTTTAGGAGGATCAAAGACAAAGAGCATTGCAGAAATTATGAAAGTTTTGAGAGTAAGTGGTGCTAAAGATATGTTATATTAAAAATTGTCAGTGTGGATAGAAATGTTCACATCAAAATACAAATATTTTTTATGTATGTAGTCTACTTTTTGTGGAAACCACATATAGCTTCATGGATTCAATCATCTTGAAATTAAAAATATTCTGGGAAAAATACCCTTAATTAGTGAACATGTACATGCCTTTCTTGTCATTATTTGCTAAATAACGTAATACCACACTTGTGAACAGCATTTATATTGCATTAGATGTTAGAAGTAAACTATGAAAGTTTTAAAGTATGTGTGTAGATTACATGCTATGTGACTCTATTTAAAGTATTGAAGGCTCATGGATTTTGTTATATATGTAGATGGTCCTTAAATTGATCCTCTATGGAAATGGATGCATGGTTGCACTCAAGAGTAAGAAAAATACAATAGAAATGTGAAATTAAAGTTTGTGTGGATATGATTCTCTTTTAAGTATATAGTATAAGGTTGATTGGTTAATCATGTGTAAAAAAGTTACCTTTACATTAAATCACATAAAAATTATTAAAATGGATTATAGATATCATTGTAAAAGGTTAAGAAAACTCTTAGCAAAGTATAGAAACTACGTTGATAACCACAAACTAGTTAACAATTTCTTAATAATATAAGAAGCTCTGCTGGTGGCCATGTCAGAGGAGCAGCAGGTGGCAATTGACTTCAGGTTGTCAGCCTACCAAGAAGAAATTCCCTGTTGGTTGAATCTTGGATAGAGGCAAGGCTCCCAAGACCTCAGACCCCAGAATGTCCTTTGCTTCTGCTGTCCCTGTACATATTTCCTGCTGCTATCTTTCTCTGATACCTGGCATGGTGTGAATGGGTGTGGGGAGATCCCCACTGCCTGTATGTAGTATGTTTATCTCATGGAAACATCTTGTTCTACTGAGTATTTTTACCTATGGATTATTATGAAGATGATTTCTTCCTAAGCTGTAATATCTAAATGATAATAATAATAATAATAATAATAATGTTAATTTAAATAAAGTTTTTATGATTAAAAATATAAATAAGAAAGTATCACACTGCTACAACACATGAGTTTCTATTGAGGAGCCATATATACTGTGGCTTAGGTTAATGATTAAGAAAAACAATTGAGTCCTGGTAGCCCAGCTAGCTTTAATTTTTTTTAACCTAAATGTTGGGAGATGTGTTCATAGGTTTCAGAGTGCATCACAGATGGAAAAAAACTTTGAAAACAACTTAAAGTTAGACTAAAATGTTTTTGCCAAATAACTTTGAGGTGAAAAACCCAAGAAGATAATATAAAGTTTTAGAAAGGCACATAGTTGAATATGCAGAACTCTTTAAGGTCAGGGAACAAGAACAAAGCAGCCCAATTACTATTAGCTGATGCACATTTCTTGCTAGGATTAGTTGATGGCCAAAGGTGATGGTTAATTCCTTGTGCCCATTTTTGCCCTCAATCTCTTGATATAAGGAACTATGGATAAGTGGGTATGCACCCCAAAGATTTAAAGTAGAGCTAAGGATTATTTTTCATATATAAAACTTTAGGTTTGTGATTTCTTTAAAATTCCTTATAAGATTACCTTTCAAGATAAGTAATAAAGTAATTGGCACTTTTTTGTAATTGCAAAATGGAGCCTACCAGTAAAAGACCTGGCTGAGAAGAATTCCTTGCTTGTCCACATGGCTAATCTATATCAAGTTGCTTGGGTATGAATGTATGTGGGTTCTTGGGATAATTTCTTTGTCATCTGTAATACATAAAATGTTTACTCATGGAAGGGATGTGAAAAGTGTGCTGTCTTTTACTTTTTGTTTTGTAGTCATTGTAATCATGCACTTGAAAAACAGAATGCAATCACACTGTAATTTTTATATTGCCTGAAAGATTTTGCTGTGGTATATAAGCTGTAAGAAAAAGAAAGAGAGAGTTAGAGTTAAAATGGGCTAGAAGGAAAACATCAAGGATGAGAGAAGGGAAACATCAAGAATGAGAGAAGGAAATCATCAGGAAAATAAAGAACAGAGAAAGCAAAACAAGAATAAAGAAAAGATCTGAAGGAAACCATCAAGAGAGTGTATGAGTGTCTTTTTCTCTAACCCCCTCAGATAAGAAAGTCTTATCTTTAACCCCTTGAGTCTTGAGCTGTCTGGAGGCTGTTTCCCCAGGCAGCGATAAAGCTCTAAGAACAAATCAGAAAAAAGTGACAAATAAAACCATACTGTTTTGTTGTGAAGCTGTCAAGAACACATAGACTAACTGAAACACATACATTTCATAATTCCAGAATGAAAAGGGAACTCTCTTACATAAATGAAAGATAATCAATGGACTCTAGATACTACTGTCACTTTCCTAAATGGACATACTGTGCATTGCTTTCAGCCTTCCTCAGGGAAGTTTTTTTTTTTTTTCTTCCACTGGGCAGCAATTAATGCAGACTCATGATTGGCCAATCTACTGAAAACAAATGTTGAGTAATCAATACTAAATGATAAATCCTAATGTCTATCTACAGAGCTCTGGGAACACTGCTAAAGAGAGACTGGAAAGAATGCAAGACCCATCTGGGGAAGAGAGCTATGCCATGACCATGTGACAAAGCCATTTTACTAATAAATACAAAACAGCTGTGGTTACTTGCACAAGACCTGCACAAGATTCAGCCCAGAGATGTGGATGGAGCTTCTGAGAACCCATCCTCTATCAAGGATTATGGGCAGTTAATGGTTGATAGGAAAGAGGTTGTCATTTTCTTCAGTGATGGAGCCACTAAAAGACTGCCCAGCCTCTAGTAAATAAACCTCCATGGAAGCTGGTGCCAGCAACCCCAATTCCCCCCTGTGGGTTAAAGAAAAAGAGTCTCGTGGAAGCAGAGGAACAGGTCGGGGAGAAGGGAGTCATAGGGAGAGGGATGAGAGGATGATGGGGATGAAAAATGACAATAAATTCTCAAGGAATTTCAAATCAGTGGAAGATTTAAATAGGCATTTGCTAATACTTACCTTAATGAAAAAAATTTAAAAGAACAGTAGACTAAGGGCATAATATTTTTGTTTCTTATGCAAAGTAAATACACAAAAGCAACTGAAAAAAGGAACACTGAAATGGGAAAGCATTATATGAGAAAATATCCAAGCTATTCATTCCTGTGTCACATATAGCTGTTCACACTATGGTGGTGGAATTAAATATGGAAGACAGACTACAAGGCCCACAGAATCGAAACTATGGGCTCTGTATCACTTTATGGAAAGTGTGGGTTCTCTCTTGGGCCTATCAAAATAGGCTTGCAAGTTGATATAAACCTAGACTCAGAATGCTGTGGGACAAAGAGAGGGCGGGATTTCCTGACTTCAGTTTCCCATCGTCACTGAACTTTATGTTTTGTACTTTTTGACTTTTCCAGACTTACAGACTTGTTGCAGCCTGGTAAGATGTATTATTATATGTCTTTTATTCTAGTAAGTTCATGACCTTGACACAAGCTACCATTATACTATATTCTTTCTTGTGTGCTTGACATATATACCACTTTTAAATACTTGTCTCAAAAATGTTTTCATTACATTTCATGTAAAATTAATATTTACATATTTCTAAAAATTAATTTGTGTGTGTGTAACTCTTCATATTCTTCACTGGATCTCTTTACTTTACCTAAAAAAGCTATACCATTTTTTTTTCTTACCAAAACAGTTGGCAAACCACTTTTTTTGCAATATGCTGGAAGCTTTTATTTTTATCTTTATTATTTCTTTGGTTATATTTTATTAACGTATTTATTTTTATTATATGAACACTTTTGATTATAAGGCACTCTAGACGGACATTTATTTATAATTCACCCTGAAAACCTCATCATGTCTTCTCCCAGCTCCCTTTGCATCTGCTGCTGTATCTATCACCACCTCTTCCTCGCTCTTATCAGGTAACAACTTTGTTTTGTCTGGCGAAATTAAGATTTGGGGTTTAAATTTAATCTTCAGTGAGTATATTATGCTTGCATAAGATTTCTCTTTGGACCATGCATAGACAATCTTTTGAAAAAAATATAAAAATATAAAGTGTTTAAACAAATGGCTCCATTGCATGTCTTTGTCGCTTGGTGTGTTGTGATTGCACATGTTTTTCTCATCCACGGGGGCTGAGAGTTCCTTTATGCTGTCTTCAGTATTTTGCATCCCATTTTGAAATCATTTTACTTCAACTTAATTAATCTGCTAAAGTTTAAGTTTATTAATTTAGCTCAGTTTATTGAGTTACTAACTTTACTATTCACTTGTTTTAATGATTTTGAACCCAAATTTGTTTTTTTGGTGAATTTCCACAATTTTCACACAGACTTTGGAAAGTTTCTTGCTTCTCTGCATAACGAATTTGAAATTGCTAACCTGAAAACTCCAATCTGTGGCTGATATTTCTCTTAGCTTATAAAATCTGCTCTTTCTTTTGTATGTTTCTGTAGGGTTGTACAAGTTCAACATTTTGAATTTAAATTATGGATGATACAGAACAAAAACACCATACACACGCACACACACACACACACATACACACACACACACACACACACACACACACAGAGAGAGAGAGAGAGAGAGAGAGAGAGAGAGAGAGAGAGAGAGAGAGAGAGAGAGAGGAGGGAGTGGTATGGACAAAGAATATTGCCCTAAATACAGCAAAAGCTAAAACAAAAGAAAATTGCTAATATTCCAGCAAAGATCTGTCTCCATTTCCCAGTCTATAGTAGATAGTCCCTTGTCTTTTTAAATTAAAGATTATGTCTCTTAGTAGATTTTGAATTTTGTTAATTATTTTCTCCCTACATTGATATGGGAATTTTTTCTAATTTTTAAGTAATTCAATTTTGTCTCATAGGAAACTAGTCCTGGAAATGTCTGAAGTGAAAAATAACAACCCTAGAGTATCAAAGCTTTGTGCTCATCTCTGTATTCCTAGCATAGTGTTGCCCCAGACGTGTTCACTTATTTCTACAAATGTGGTTTGATAGTTCTGGAAAACAAAGTGCAAAGAAAACCCATTTTTATTTTCCATAATGTTCTCCAGAATAGTGGTCCCTTAGTTTCTCATGTTTTATACCATGTATTTCATTTATACCAGTATTTCATTACCTTTAGTCTTACCAGCTCAATTGTGGGGCACAGATACATTAAAAATAGAAATGATTTTTATTTTGGAGAAAATTACTTACACAGGGATACGCACACACATATACATCTGCATATCCCTATATATGAGTCTATATATACCAATTCATGCACCCGAGGCTTAGGAATCATTGCAAAAGGAGGAGAGGAAAGATTATAAAATCCAGGGGACAGGGACTTCACTGTGAGATTATGTCTCCTAGAAATCTCAGAATCTACACCCATAAACGCTCACCAAGGTCACTGTCTAAATATGAGTTGGACAAGGACAGTGCCAATAGACGTGTTAATGTAGAAGGCGGAAGCTCATGAGGTCTCGACCCTATACAAAGAACTACAGGCAACTAGGGAATGCCAAGAGAGAAAACATTTGTAATCAGCTGTTAGTAAGAAATAGTGTATTTCCCTATTGATTTTAGGGAGCCAAATTTAATAAAATTTCTTTCCCTCTATCTCTCTCTGCTTCCCTCCCTCCTGCCATGTATTGTTTAAAAAACCCTACACATCTGAAAAATCACACAGAAATACATAAAATCATGTGACAAACTGAGAGACTCTTTAATAAAACTAGACAAAGGCAAAATCTACAATGAAACACATTTTAATGTTAATATATACAGCTTAATAAAAAGTAGAGAGTTCACACTTGATCACATTTCACAGATCCTTAAAAAGACACTAATAAAATTGTCTGCAGGCTGTCACAGAATCCAAATGAAAATGACAAATAAGATGGTCATGCATTGTTGAGTTTTCTCAGATAACTCGTTATTCTGAGTAAGAATAAACAACTTTATTCAGTTTAGTATAAAGTTGAAAATTATGAAGATGTTCAAGAAATCCTCATGTGAAGAGACTCAAGGATACTTCTATTAAGACAATATGTGACAGTCAACAATCTGGGCAGCTGCAGAAACTCCTCAGTAGAAGCTATAGGACCAGTACCTTCTACAGCACAGTGGGCAGCAGCAGCCATAACCATAGCCACCATAACCACCATAGCCACAGCCATAGCCACATCCATAGCCATAACCTAGGCCACCATAGCCGTAGCTCAGGCCTCCACAGTAGCTGCCATAGTAACACATGGTGTTAGGAGTGGACTGTTCAGAGAAAGACCAGAAGAAGGATGCTTGAGTCTCGATTTCATCATCTGCCAAGGACCTTTTATACACTTGGGTGTTTGGTGGGGAAAACCACAGGTATTATAATGTCATACAAGTCTCCACTATGCTTCAGAAAACATCAACATGCCATGGTTGACTGGACTAACAAAGCTGCATAACTTGAGATAATTGTGCTCCTATGTCAGAATCCCATGGTCAAATCTTGGGATTCTAACACGAAATTCTGGTACTGTTTTCAAGGCTCTGCCTCATTCTGTATTTAGTTTATTTAATACTTATGAAACTCTTCTGTACTTCTATAGCAATCACTGAAGTAGCGCTCTCTCTTTTTTATTTCTGTTTGTTTTGTAATACTCCACAAGTAAAAGGTCTTTGTGTTTTCCTTTTTTTTTGTTTGCTTTGTTATTATAGAGAAATTCTATCTGGAGGAATTTATTTCCCACATCTTCCTAATGAAGAATGATCAGGTTATTGGTTGTCTTATTGGTAACATGATGACGGTTAATGTCTACATAAATGTATTTTGGTTTTATTCTGGATGTATTCTATTCTTACATGTTCTTTTAAATTTTTGTATGTCTGTTTTTGTGCTATTGTCCTTTAGTTTTTATTACTATGGCTCTTTGTTATAATTTGAGATCAGGTCTCATGACAGGTCCAGCTTCTTCCTTTCTGCTTTGTTCTATTTTGGCTACTTATGCCTTCATATGACATTTAGAATTGTGTTGTCTAGTTCTGTTAAGAATGTAATTAGAATCTTGAAGAAGATTGCATGAAATCTGTGTGTTGCTTCAGCAAACAGCCATCCCCATGTTATCAATTCTGCCAATCCGTGAACAGGGTATGTCATTCTCTATCCTAGTTTCTTATTCAAATTTCCTTCACCAAAAATGGATGCTACTGATAATTACGTTAAAAAAATGAGCCAAACTGAGAAAAACAAATGCTGAGCTTGTGAGATGGCTCTGTAGGTAAAGGCACCTCCATTATGCCTGAGGATCTGAGTTTGATCTGAGCATTCCATACAGTAGAAGGAAAAAAATTCAGTCTCAAATTTTTTCCAATGCCTTCCAGGTTCATGATGTGGCATGTGCATATCCCCCAATCCAACACATACAGAAAGAATAAAATTCGAATAAAAAATAAAAAGCCACAGATTTACAGGCCCCAGGGGAGAACCGATGCTAATTATTCTATTAAATGGACATATTAAAATCACTAATGACTTGTTGTTATACCAATAGAACAGTATATCCGTTAACCCCCACCAGAGAAGCTTTTTTGCCTTAAATGGCAGTAAACAAGGAGGATGCCTCCCAGTTGGTTAGTGTCCAGATAAAAGAAAATGGAGTTCTGAGTTCTAAGTTGGAAATCCATATCACACTCACACTCCCCTCTTTGTAGAAGAGGGGACAGGAATACAGGAAGAGTCAGAGGTGGTGAAGGACTTCAAGGGACACAACAGAGCAGATAGACACTTGAATCCATAGTGACTGTGACAATATGGATAAGACCTGAGAAAGCTCCAACCAGAAACAAATCCTAGCATGAACGGAGAAAGGAGGTCAACCATTACTAGCTGAGGAGCATTTAGCATTTGCTAACATGACTGCTGAAAGGTCAGTTTTTGTTACTGATACAACCTCTGGTAGGCTGACCACACACCAAAGCAGAACCCAGTGTAAGACAAGCTGGGCAGCACAAACTGGAGTCCATGGTGGGGGATTAGAAGAAAAGTTGAAATCTCAAAGTTGGGTAGTAAGAGCAATGGGAAGATTAGGAAGTGAGGGTGTGAATATTTTCAAAATTCATTGTATGTGATTGTCAACTAGTACAAATATTTCCATTATTTTTCCTTTTATTGAAAATATTCTTTTCTTACACAATATATCAGGATTGTAGTTTTACTCTCTCTACTCTTCCCAATTCCTGCTCACCTCCCATTCTTCCAGACCCATTCCATGTTTGTCTGTTATTAGGAAAGAGCAGACTTCCAACAGGTAACACCCAAACACAACAAAATAAAATATAATAAGATAAAGCAATGACCATTATGTTGATATCAGATGTGGCAACACAACAGGAGGAAAAGAGTCCCTAGAGCAGGCAAAAGCATCAGTGACTGACTTATTTTCACACTCAGGAGTCTCATGAAAACACTAAGCTAAAAGCTGTCATACATATGCAGAGGACCTGGTGCAGACATGCGTAGGCCCTCTCCTTGCTGCTTTAGTCTTTGTGAGTTCATATGCACCTTGCTTAGCTGATTCAGAGGGACTTGGTTTCCAGTTGTCCTCCATCAGATCTGGTTCTTACACTCTTTCTGCTTCCTCTTCCCTGGGATTCCTTGAGCTCTCTCAGAGGAGGGATTTTATGGAGACATTCCATTTGGACATTCTCTTCATGTAATGTCTGGCTGTGAGTCTCTGCCTCTGTTCCAATCTGCTGCCAGAGGAAGTCTGTCTGATGATGATTAGATAAGGTACTGATTTATGAGTTGTGGTAGTTTGAATGTAATTGGCCCCATAAGCTCATAGGGAGCGGTACTATTAGGATGTATGTATGGCTTTGTTGGAGTGGGTATGGCCTTGTTGGAGGAAGTATGCCACTGTGGGGTGGGCTTTGAAGTCTCATATATGCCTCAGTCCACCTCCTGTTGCCTTCTGGTCAAGATGTAGCCAGCACCATGTCTGTCTGCATGCCACCATGCTCCCCACCATGATGATAATGAACTGAACCTCTGAAACTGTAAGCAAACCAGACCAATTCAATGTTTTCCTTATAAGCATTGCCTTGGTCAACAGCAACAGAAACCCTAACTAAGATATAAGTATAGCTATATATATATATATATATATATATATATATATATATATATATATATATATATATATATATATTAGTGTTTGGTTTTACCCTATGTCTCTAAACTATCTACTCTTATTTCTTGGTTACCCAAGCCATATTGAGTATGTATCATAGAGTGTGCCTTAAGTCAAATCAGACAAAACTGAGGTAACCCAGATCCGGGAAGATAAATATGATATGTATTTGCTTATTAGCAGATATTGGTTGTTAAGTAAATGAAAACCAAGCTACAATACATCAATCCAGGCATAGAGGAAGTGCCACTGGGGGATACATGGATCTCTCTGGGAGGGGGGAATAGAATAAATCTTATGGGTGGACTGGATATGTGGGGACAGGCAGGGCAGTATCAGGCAGGGAGTGTAGGAGAAATAGGGTAGAGGGAGTGAATTCCAGGGGATACAGCTGTAATTGAGGGGCATTTGTGAGATGATATGGAAACCTAGTGCGGTGGAAACTTTGTAAAATATATGAAGGTGATCCTAATGAGGTCTCCTAATAATGAGGATACAGAGTTTCAACTGGACATCTCTTGTCACCAAATGAGGCTTCCAGTAGTGGGACTGAGTTTCATTCAGTTGAATTGTTGGCCAAGGGATCCCGTGGAAATGTCCTAAACAACTAATGCTGTTGCTAAGACAGTGGATTGTTCTCCACATACTGACAGTTAGACCCCATTGCTGAGGACAACAGGCACCCAAACCACTGAATATGGAGAAGTGGAGCAGGTACCTACATGGAGCCTTCAACTTTATGTTCTAGTGCCTTGGACACAGGAAGATACTCTGAAGGCTACCAAAAGAGAGACATAAACACCAATCTAGCCACAAAAACATTGAATTACAATCATCCTGTCTGCAAAATATGCTAGGGCAATGGTGGCACATAATTTGTGGGAGTAATACAAATATTTTAAGTTAGAAAACATTTTAACACTAAAATGTTTTTAAAGGACAAATGTTACAAGGTTTATCTCATAAACCAATTCAACATTTAAATGACTAATGCCTATGAAATCACAGTATGAGACCCAGTATAGAATTCTTAAAAGACAACTGAGCACAGAAGTCCATCTGTAAACACAGCAGATCAAATAGAGCAAGACAGAAAGGCAGACTAACCGGAATGCCAAACACTAGCTCTAATGACTACCTAAATATGTAAGGTGGAGAACAATGGAGAAAGACAGAAGACCTCCATGTGGAAGCCTCCCACACTGGCATACTCGTACACATGCACTTGTGTGCACACACAAGCAATACACACACACAACTCCACACAAACATGCATATGCACCTGCACACACACACATGCACACAAACACATGTAAAGCACACATACTGATGTTACAAACATGAAAATATAAACCATTAAAGTACATAACTTCATGCATTCAACTAAGAAAGTTTTATTTAACAAAATAAGCACCTATATAAGAAGGTGATCCATACAAATGAAGAAAACAAATACATCAGATGGGATTAATACACAAAATTTTTTTGAGGGGATGATATGCACAAGCAAGCTAAACATCCCAAAGAATATACACTAATGCTAAAATGAGCAAAGAATTAGAACAGGCATTTTTCAAAGAAAAGATACAATTGGACAAACACACACAATAATGTTCTACTTCACTAATAGCACAGAGATACAAATCAAGATCAAGGTGAGATTGTACCTCACAACTGTTAGATACTTAATATTAAAAATAAGGAAGATGAATGGTACAGAGCATATTGAGAAGAGGGAACTCTTCTCGATTGCTGGTGAAAATGTATCATGGTGCAGTCATGACAGAAAATAGCACGTGGTATGCTTGCAAACTTAGAGTGAAGTGACAGAGAAGCTACTAGCCATTTTACTGCTACTGTAGTTAGATAAAAATCACTGGAATTCTGAGAAAAATGTACACTACCAGGGTTATTTGCACATTGTTTACA
This sequence comes from Peromyscus eremicus, assembly GCF_949786415.1. Classification (NCBI taxonomy): domain Eukaryota; kingdom Metazoa; phylum Chordata; class Mammalia; order Rodentia; family Cricetidae; genus Peromyscus; species Peromyscus eremicus. The sequence goes on from NC_081428.1 coordinate 9,378,949, forward strand.
ATAGTCAAGTTATATAAACAACCAAATGTCCATCCGTAGATGGCTGCTGAAAGGATAAGTTTCTCTCTCTTTACTGTCCTCTGCTCCATCCTTAGTTACCTTCTGTTTTCTTCTCCATCTTTCTTTCCTTCACTTCCCCCCACTTTCCACAACCACCCCCACATGTGACCAAATCGATCAAAAGCAGAAAACCTGCAGAAATTGATTTGTACTATTTAATCATTTAGTTATCTGATAATATACATGATTTTACACAAAAATTGAGAGTCAAACATGAAAATATTTTAGAGAGTATTATGAAGATAACATAAACATAAATCACAGTCCAACTTAAGATGAGTAATTAGATGACCGTGTTGTACTTCAGTTTTATTTCAGATATTCTGGTGTGAAGTTAGAATTTTAGAAGATGTTTTTAAAGTATTGGTGTGAAAATACTTTAGGCAGGCAAAAAGTCAAGGAAGATGCATAAACCCTTCAGTAGAAGCCATAAGACCAGTATCTTCTACAGCACAGTGGGCAGCAGCAGCCATAACCATAGCCACCACAGCCACCATAGCCACAGCGATAGCCACAGCCATAGCCACAGCCATAGCCATAGCCTAGGCCACCATAGCCATAGCCCAGGCCTCCATAGTATCCGCCATAGTAACACATGGTGTCAGGAGTGGACTGTTCAGAGAAGATAAGCAGTAGGTTTCTTGTGTCTGGATGTCACCATCTACCAAGGGCCTTTTATACACCTGGGTGTTTGTTGGGGAAAACCACAGGTATTAAAATGTCAAACATGCTTCCACTATGGTTTACTGGATAAACAAAGCTGCATAGCTTGAGATAATTGTGCTCATGTGTTAGGATCCCATGGTCAAATCATAAGGCTTTCATGTGAAATGTTGTTTCTATTTTCAAGACTCTGCCTCATTCTGTATTTAGTTTATTTAATACTTAAGAAACTCTACTGTGCCACAATACAAATCATTGAAATAGCTCCCTTCTTTTCTATGTCTGTTTTGTAGTACTCTAATGCATAAAAGGTCTTTGTGTTTTCTTTGCTTTGTTATTGTAAAATAAATATCTGGAGGCATGTATTTCCTAAGTATTCCTCATGAAGAACGATCTGGTTATTGGTTATGTTGTAGTTAACTTGATGACACAATGTGTAAATAAGTATATTTTGGTTTTATTTTAAATGTATTCTATTTGTAGATGTTCCATCATATATTTTTACTATGTTTTGCTAATCCTACTACTGGTCCATGAGCATAGAAGATCTTTCCATATTCTGTTATATTCTTCAATTTCTTTCTTGTATGTCTTTTTTGTGATATTGTTATGTTTTTCTTACTATGGCTTTGTGGTATAGTTTGAGATTAGATTCTGGGATAGATCTAGCATCTTCCTTTCTTCTTAGTGTTGTTTGGGCTCTTAGAATCATGTTGTGCCTTCATATTTTCTTTAGGATTGTGTTGTCTTGCTCTCTTAAAAATACAATTGGAATTTTGATGGAGATTGAATGAAATCTATATATTGCTTTAGCAAACATAACCATTTTCATGTTGTTAATTTTACGAAAAAACCAGTAATCTCCAAGTTGAGTGGGAAGAGAGATGGTATTTCAGTTAGGGTCCCATTGCTATGATGAAACACCATAATGAAAATCAAATTGAGGAAGAAAGGGTTATTTGGGTCATACTTCCATATCACTGTTTATCACCAAAGGAAGTCAAAACAGGAACTGAAACAGGGTAAGAACCTGGAGGCAGGAGCTGATGCAGAGGCCATGGAGGAGTGCTATTTACTGCCTTGCTCATCATGGCCTACTCAGCATGATTTCTTATAGAACTCAGGACCAACCTTCCTAGAGATGGCACCACCCATAATGGACTTGGCCTTCCTTCATTAATAGCTAATTAAGATAAATGCCTTATAGGCTTGCATACTTCCCCACCTTTTGGAGACATTTTCTTAATTGTGGTTCTCTCCTCTCATATGACCTTAGTTTCTGTGAAGTTGATACAAAAGTATTCAGCACAATTGACCCCTTGTCAACTTGACACAGAAACACACCTCCATTAACCTACAACCTTTCCTTTTTCCTTTACCCCAAGATCTCACAATAAAAACATAAATAACTTTAAAAGTCTTACAGCCTTTACAAATCCAAGCCCATTAAAATTTCAGTCCCTTTAAAGTATCTAATCTCTTAAAAAATTCAGAACATCTTTGTTCTTGAAAACTCCAAGATCTGTCAACTGTGGGCTTCTGTAAAAATCCAAATTAAATTGAATACATCCTTACTTCAAGGGGAAGAACTAGGGCACAATCATAGTCAGATCAAAGCAAACCAATTTTCCTCCAATGTAAATAACACACTGCCCGATGTCATGGATCTACTCTCAATCTTCCAGGCTCATCTAAACGGCCGGAATCACTTCTCTGGCTCTGCCTTTTGTAGCACACACAGCTTGTCTTCTGTGCTTGAGCAGGTTCCACTTCACTGCTGATGTTCTTGGTGGTCGCCTCATGGTACTGGCATCTCCAAAAAAAAAAGTTGATACCAGTAGACTTGGATAGAATGTGGACTGTGAAACATTGGATTGGGAAAGAGTTGAACACTTTAATTGTAGCTTAATGAGCCTTACTAGTAGAAATGTGGAAAGATATCAGTGCTGGGAGCAATGTATATTATGATTGCTAAGCTCAAGAGGTTTCAGAGAAGAATATTAATAAATGGTCTAGAGATTTTTTTTTTGATATTTTGGCAAAGAATGTGGCTGCTTTATGCAGTCTGCCCGAGGTTAAATTTATGATTTTTGGATTAATGGTGTTGACAAAGGAGACTTCAAGATAGCCTAGTATTTACTGTCTCATGGTTATTATTGTTCAGCCTTTTGCAGATCTACAAAGAAAAGGAGCAATCTGTGAAAGGAAAAATACAAAAGGTACAGTTTGAGGAGAAAAGGAAGTATAATGGAGCTACGTTCAGTGCTCAGGGAGACAAAAAAGTTTACAGCAAAGCCTAGGCTAAATGGAAGAAAGGAGTGGTAACCTCAGGGCCAGATGCCACCCAAGTAAGCATCCAAATTGTGAAGAGAAATTAAAGGAAAGCTTAAGCAGTGATGGAAATAATCAACAACAGAAAGCTGATAAAAATGTAATAGAATGAAGGGACATGTTCCAACCCCAGCAAACAGCAGAATTTGATGGCTTTTGATATGTGGTTTTGGCTTTAGAATAAAAGACATAAGAAAGGGGTTTGTTGTTTGTAAAGTAATTCTCAGTCTTACAATTTTTACCCAGATGGAATCAGATGAAAAACTGCTAGCTCAGAGAGGCTGAGGAACAACCAGCTGACCTTCCTCCTTAGCCAGCATCTCAGAAACAGAGCTTCTCTTCTGCTGTCCCAAGCCAAAAAGGCTGCCAAAGTCAAAGTTCCTCCTCACTACTTCCTGTGCATTTCTCTATCCATTTTTCAAACTCCCTCATACTCCCTATGGCTACTTCCTGTTAACTAGTTGTTGACTCTGCCTCTTGACCCAAGGTTGGTTTTATTTAATTAATGCAATCTAAGGGTTCACAGTATGATCATATATTCAACAACAAGGGTTGTGGAATTTTTCTTCTTGGCTAAGGAAAGCTGCTGAGGCCAGGCATGTGTCGGGGTGTCCTTGCATGGAGGCATAGAAAGGCCATAGTGTAAAGCTGTGATGATGGAGCATGGGTTATGTTGGAGACCCTAAGATGTTGGAGATGACAAAGTTGTCAGATTACTGCCAAAGAGAGCTGAAGACTGTGTGTAGAACCAGCCAAAGAAATAGAAGTGTGTTGAAGTCAACAAAGCTGAAAGGAGATAAAGATCTGCAGAGATTGTTTTCCTCTGACATGAGGATGCAGAGTTTGGGATCTGTACATCTGGCTTTTGGACTTTCTTTGGTCTAGTATTTCCTCACTATGCCCCCTTTTCTCCCTTAGAAATGGTAATATGTATTATGTGCAACTGTATGTTAGAAATATGTGATCTGCTTTTTTTTTTCATTTTTCTTTATTAAGAAATTTTCTACTCACTCTACATACTACCCACAGATCCCCCCCTCCTCCCTCCTCCCACCCTCCAGCCCTCCCTCTCAAGCCTGCCCACATCCCCACATTCCCCAAATCAAGGTCTCCCATGAGGAGTCAGCAGAGACAGACACACTGATCAGAGGCAGGTCCAAGACCCTCCCCACTGCACCAAGGCTGCACAAGGCATCACACCACAGGCACCAGGCTCCCAAAAGCCTGCTCATGCACCGGGGATGAATCTGCTTTTTGATTTTAAAGGGGTTACAGTTAAGAGATTGCCTTGAGTCTCAGAAGAGACTTTGAGCTTTGGACTTTTAAACAGTATTGAGATTATGATAAACTATAGGGACTTTAGAAGTTGGACTAAATGCATTTTACATTATGATTTGGTATAACCCTGGTGGGGCCAGGGAGTGGAATGTGATGTTTTGAGAGAATAGCCTCCCTAGGCTCATAGATTTCAATACTTGGTCACTAGGGACTGGGATTATTTGAAAGGATTGGAAGGCGCAGCTTTGTTAGAGGAAGTGTATCATGGAGTGGGCATTGAGGTTTCAATAGTGTGTGCTAAGCCCAGAGTCTCTCTTCTCCTGCTGCCTGCAGCTCCAGATGAAGAACTCTCAGCTACTTCTCCATTACCATACCTGTCTGTGTGCCACCATGTTTCCCTCATGATGAAAAAGGAATAAATTTCTGAAACTTCACACAAGTCCCAATTAAATGCTTTCTTTTCTAAAAATTAATGTGGTCTGACTGAAGAGATGAGCTGAGCTCACAACCAAAAATATAAGAATTGTTGTGGCCATGGTGTCTCTTCATAGCAATAGAACTTTGACTAAGATAGATAGTAAAGGGAAGAGTTGAGGAGATGAATATGGTCAAAATACATTGTAATCAATTTTCACATAATACAAAACTCTTAAATTAAAAACATTTTTACACTAAAAAATTAAAAAGACAAATGCTACAAGGCTTAGGTCATACATAGAATCAACATTTGAATTATGTATTAGAGTGCATTTGCATGTGTGTGTGTGGAGGTGTGTGTGTGTATGTGTGTGCAAGTATGTGTGAGCAGATGTGTATGTGTATGTTTGTGTGTGTGCGTGTGTGTGTGTGTGTATGTGTGTGTGTTTTCACAATAGTTCATAAAACTAGAAAGACACCATGAGAAAATATCAATGGATTATGAAAACAAGAGAGTCAAAATGTTATACATGGAACATGAAAGTAGAGGAGGTGTAGGGAAAGGCAGTGTGGAGAGGGATGAATTATAATTAAACAAAATGACCAATGTCTATGAAACAATATCGTGGACCCCACGCAGACTTCTTAAAGGCTAGTTGACTGTGTAAGCCCACTCATAAATCTGGTAGATCAAGTAAGATAAGCCAGAGAGTCAGCCTAACAAGAATGTCAGCTACTAATCTAATGACTCTACCTCAATGTGGAGAACAGTTGAGGAAGAGAAAAGACCTCAACTGGGAACCTTCCCACATGGCCACACTAATACACATGCTCCTGCACACATACACATATATATGAACACATATAATTTGTAGATGTCATAAACATAAAGATAACAATAAAAAACATGAAAATAGATAACTTTTCAGATATCCAACTAAGGAAGTTCTGAACAACAAAACATGTAACTATGTAAAAAGATGCACCACACAAATGAAGGAAATAAGTACATCAGGCAGGGGATTAATACACAGAAATTTGGGGGGATGCACATAGCTAAGCTAAATAGCCAAAATAATATAAACTGATGCTAAAATTAGCAGAGAACTAGAATACATATTTTTCAAGGAAGAGATACAGATGGACAAATGAACAATTATTCTACTTAACTAATAGTACAGAGGTAAAAATCAAGATCAAGACATGATCGCACCCTACAACTTATAGATAATTAATATTACAACAGATAAAGATGAATGCTATAGAGCATGTGGATAAAAGGGAATGATTCTCGATTGTTGGGAATGTAACTTGGTGCAGCGATGACAGAAAATAGCATGTGATATGCTTGGAAACATAGACGGAAGTGACAGAGAAACTAGAAGTCACATTCCTGCTGTTGTAATTAGTTAAAAACCACTGGATTTTTAAGAAGTATGTACATGATCAATATTATTGTCACATGTTTTATAATAATGGAGTTATATAAACAAACATATATCTGTCCATATATGGCTGCTGAAAGAATATGTTTTTCTCTCTCCCTAATGTCTTCTCCTCCATCCTTATTCACCTCCTTTCTTCTTCTCTCTCCACCTTCCTCCTCTCCTTCACTCCCCTTCTACTTTTCTACAACCACCCCCATGTGAGACCAAACAGATACAAATGCACACACAAAACATACAGAAATTGAGTTGTACAGTTTAATCAGTCAGTTATTTCATAACACACATATTTTTACACAAAAGTTGAGAGTCAAACTTGAAAACATTTTACAGAGCATGATGAAGATAACATAAAACATAGTCACAGTCTAATTGAAGGTGAATAATTAGGTGGTCATATAGTATTTAAATTATTTTTTCAGATATTTTAGTAGAAAGGTAGAATTTTTCAATATATTTTGAAGTGTCTTGGAAATACTCAGAAGCACTTCCAGCCAGGAAACCTGGACCTCTGCAGAAACTCTTCAGTAGAAGCCATAAGACCAGTACCTTCTACAGCACAGTGGGCGGCAGCAGCCATAACCATAGCCACCATAGCCACCGTAGCCACAGCCATAGCCACAGCCATAGCCATAGCCTAGGCCACCATAGCCATAGCCCAGGCCACCATAGTAGCTGCCGTAGTAACACATGGTGCCAGAAGAGGACTGTTTAGCTTATGATCAGCAGTAGGTTTCTTGAGTCTGGCTGTCACCATCTGTCAAGGGCCTTTTATACACCTGAGTTGTTGAGGAAAACCACAGGCATTGCAGCATCACACATATTTCCACCGTGCTTCAGAAAATACCAGCATGTCATAGTTTACTGGACAAACAAATCAGCATGACTGAGATAATTGTGCTCATATGTCAGGATCCCATGGTCAAATCACAAGGTTTTCACATGAAATTCTGGTACTGTTTTCATGACTCTGTCTTGTTCTGTATTTAGTTTATTTAATACTTATGGAACTCTACTGTGTCTCTATGAAAATCATTGAAATAGCACTTTCTCTTTTTATGTCTGTTTGTTTGGTAATACTCCATAAGTAAAAGGTCTTCGCATTTTCTTTTCTTTTGTATGTTAATTGTAAAGTAATTCTATCTGGAGGAATTTATTCCTTAAGTCTTTCTAATGAAAAACAATGTGGTTATTGGTAACTTGATGATAGTTAATATCTACATAAATTCATTTTTGCTTTATTCTGAATGTATGTCATTCACACATGTTCTTTCAAATTTTTTGTATATTTTCTCTTGTGCTGTTGTCAGTCAGTTTTTACTACTATTGCTCTGTGGTATAATTTGAGACCATTTTCTTTCTTTCTTTTTTTTTTGGTTTTTCAAGACAGGGTTTCTCTGTGTAGTTTTGGTGCCTATCCTGGAACTCACTCTATAGTCCAGGCTGGCCTCAAACTCACAGAGATCCATCCACCTGCCTCTGCCTCCCGAGTGCTGGGATTAAAGGCATGCACCACCACCACCTGGCAGAGACCATTTTCTATAGGCAGAGTTTTCCTGTCCCGATTGCCTGCTCCCAAATAACTGGGAGCCACTCTCAAATAAACACTCAGAGGCTTAATATTAATTACAAATCCTTGGTCAATAGCTCAGGTTTATTGTTAACACTAACATTTAAATTAACCCACATTCCTTATTTATACTCTGCTACATGGTGGTACCTTCATTAGCATGGCACATTTATCTTCTGCTCCCTCTGCATCTGGCTGATGACTCCCTTGACTCTACCCTTCCTCCTTCCAGAGTCCTCTGTGCTTCTTGTCCCATCTATACTTTCTGCCTGTCTACCTGTCTACCATTCTATCAGCCTCTTATTAACCAGTGAGAGTAATACATATTCATAGTGTACAGAAAGATTATTCCATAGTATTTCCCCCGTTTTGTCTAATTAAAAATGAAGTTTTTTCTAACATAGTAAAACTATATATATATATATATATATATATATATATATATATATATATATATATATATACACACACACACACACACACATACATACATACATACAGAACAGTTATTAAGTAAGAATAACAGTTACAAAATCCAGTCTGTTAGTATTTCACAAAATTAGAGAAAATACTCTATCATCTCTGTGAGTCTAAAGTTTTGTATCTAATTTACCTTTTATCATAACTAAGGAAAACTATAATTATCTAGTCTTCAACTCAATCAAAGTCCCCAGAAGGGTGAAATGTTACCTAATAATGGGGACATCTTGCTCCCTGGACAGTCACCCAATGCTCCTCTGTAACACTGGGATATCCAACTGTGGCCTACAGGCCTTGCATATCTGGCAGACTGTCCTGTGAAGCAGGGAATTCTGAAAGACTATTCTACCTTGTCTTGGCAAAGTTTGGCAGTCACCATTCTTGTGTCCTGCTGGTCCAGTTTGGACAGTAAAATGACAGCAACTGAGGCAAGGATAGTTTCTTGCTCTAATGACTAGCTTATGCCACAAAGAAAGCAAACTTCATATGGAGTTTTTTCCATGTTCATCATCTTCTTTGATGTATATTGGTGCTGCCAGGAGCAGATGTGTCTCACTGTCCTGAAAAACCTTAGGGAATTAAATATAATAAATTCCATATTCTTTAGGTCTTTGAAGTGTTTGAAGATTATATATCTACCTAAATATATCTGTATGTGACCTTGAAAACATACTTGACTATAAGTTTGACTGTTATAGATGACTATTAACTTTATTTTTTATACACTACATTTTAAAATGAGCAGCATAGGCACAACACCACAAACAAGAGTAAAAATATACATATAGTATAACAAAATAAACTTTAAATTTGTATCAATAAGCCACAATCTATATCAATGTAAAATATTTAAGATTAATAATTGTTATTTTGAATTAAAGTAGATTCAATAATCTGCCCTTTTATTCTATAATTTCTATATCCCCTTTTCTTTTTATGATGAGATTCCTGAATCTAATCTACTTTGTTTAGCTTTTCTCCTAACCATTATCAACCACTTGTAACAAATCCCCATTAAATGATAATAAATATCCATAAACCACTTTTTTTGAAATGTGGACATAGTTCTCTAGACTACTGCCTGTTGATTGGGGCACTGGTAATTTTGGAGGACTCTGAAAAAGTTTAGGATAATTGTTTTGGCTGTAGTATTTTGTGAGGCTGGATTGTCTCAATCAGCAGTCTGGATACTGGATCACCTGGGCCATGGCTTACATTGCTGTCTGGTCTTCTTGTGCTGAAAATATAGAAACTTTTAAAGGTAATATATATATATATATATATATATATATATATATATATATATCTGCATTAGTATATGTATAGACTGTATGTTGCATATAAATCAGCTAAAGATGTTTTTTTTTTTTTGTTTTATGTTTGAGCAGGTAAAATATACATCATGTGTCTTACAGTTCTGGGTTTATTTCTTTATGTTTGTAGCCAGATTTTTCAGGGGTTCTTCCTTGATCAAACCTGATTTTCCTTAACCCAGAATAAATCCATAGCCTCTCATTTCCCATGGAAATAAAAGCATAACCTCTCCCCAAAAGTAACACATCTTTTGACTTAAATTTTCAAGTCAAGATATTTTTAAAATGTATAGGTTTGTTTAATCCAGCAGTTTCCATAATCCAATGTCTTTCAGCAACCAAAAAATTCAGACAACACGATAACATACAGGATCCAGACTCTGTTTATTTTCCATCTTTACAAGGCTTATTTCTTTTATATTATTTTACTTTCTTTTTAAGGACTTTAATTTATTATTTTAAAACTGTATTTTACAATCTAAGACTGCATATACTCTTTCTCTTTTCTCTCAAGCCTTCACATATTTTCAAACACACTGTGACCCATTTAGAGGCTCTTTTCATAAACACCATGTGAGTGTTTGCTGTAGGACCTTTTAAAAGAACAGCCGTGTTTGTCAGTGGCACTGAGCCAGGAAGCCGCCTCTTTTTAAAATTTAGTTTAAAAAGTTGTTTTTTTTTTTTTTTTTTTTTTTTCCATTTTACATACCACCACGGTTCTCCCTCCCTCCCCTTCTCCTGGTCCTCCCCACCCCACTCCCCATCCACTTCCCAGAGAGGGTAAGGCCTCCATAGGGAGTCAACAAAGTCTGGCATATCAAGTTGACAGGGGACCAAGCCCCTCCCCCTGCATCTCTTAAAGGAAATGTTCCTCGGCTCACTGCCAGCAAACAAAGCCCACCCCAGAAAATGGAGCTACCAAGAAACCGTGCTTGATTTTGGTTTTGTGTGTCTAGAATCTTTCTTTAAGTTTTATCAGGTTTTATTGGTAAATTTCAGCCACACATTGGAATGCCATATGTAAACGGAGTTTTCCTGTCCAGAGTAGCTGTTCCCAAATAACCAGCAGCCACTCTCAAATAACCACCCAGAGGCTTAATATTAATTACAAATGCCAGGGCAATAGCTCAGGTTTATTACTAACTCTTACATTTAAATTAATCCAAAGACAAATGCTGGGCTGATAAGAAGAAGGCTCAGTAGCTAAAGAAACATACCACCCACACCTGAATCTGAGTTTGATCTAAGTGTCCTATAAGGTGGAAAGAGAGGACCCATTCTCTTATTTTCCTCTGACTTCCAGGCTCATGATATGCCATATGCATATCCCCCATCCCAACACATGTAGAAAGAATAAAATGAATAAAATATAAATTATAAATAAAATAAATAAAAAATAAATATAAATAAATAAAATAAAATTATAATAATAATTAAAAAACAACAGGTTCACGGGTTCTAGGAGAGAACCCAATAGTAATTTTTCTGTTAAATGGACATACTATCAAGATGATTACTAATGGCATATTGTCATACTTATAGATCATTATATCCTTCAACCCCCATCAGAACAGCTTCTTGCAATAAATGCAGTTAACAAGAAGCATTCCCCCATCTGGCTAATATGCAGGTAACAGAGAAAGTGATCTTCTTAATCCTGAATTGGACATTCATATCACATCCCTTTACAAAGGCTCTGGGACTTTGCAGAAGAGGGGACAGGAAGATTGTAAGAATCAGAGGTGGGAAATGACTTCAAGGGAAGTGTTTACCAGACAACAGGGTAGATAGACATTTGAACTCACAGAGATTGTGACAATATGCCTAAGATCTGAGCAAGCTCCAATCAGACAAAGTCCCATTTTGGAAGGAGGAGGGGGTTGGACTACCAGAAGCTGAGGAGCCATTAGGATTTGATAGCTGTTTGGAAGGTCAATTTTCATTAGTGATGGGACCCCTGGTAGGCTGGCCACACACCAAAGCAGGCCTCCATGCCAAGACAAGCTGGGCAACACAAACTGGCCTCCATGGGAGAAATTAGAACAAAAACAGTAATCTCAAAGTTGGTGGAGATAAAGAAGGTAAGGGTAGGAATTGAGGGAATGACTATCTTTAAAATCCGTTGTATGGATTTAACAATTAATGCATTTTTTTAAATTAGAAAACGTCTTATCCTAAAAATTGAAAAAGAAAGGCAAATGCTACATAACTTGTATCATGCACAGAATCTATTTTTAAATTGTTGTTGTTGTTGGTGTGTGTGTGTGTGTGTGTGTGTGTGTGTGTGTGTGCATGCATGCATACTTTTACATAATAGATCATTCAACTATAAAGGGCACCATGAGAAGAAAGATATTGGAAGGATGGGGAAACAAGAGAATAATGCACTACATGGAACATGAAAGCAGGGAGAGTAGGGGAAGGCAATTTGGCATAGAATAAGCGAGAACTACATGAAATGACCAGTGTGTATGAAATAACAACATGAAACCCAGGATAGACTTCTTAAGACCAGCTGAGTGTAGCAGTTCACGGGTTTACCTTGCAGATCATTTGAAGCAAGTCAGATTGCCAGACTAACCAGAATGCCAAATTCCTGCTCTAATAACTTTATCTCAGTATGTAAGGTAGAGAGCAACTGAGAAAGGCAGAAGAGCCTAACTTGGAACCTCTCCACATGAGCACATTCATACACACACACACACACACACACACCTGTGTACACACATTCATATGAATCCATGTAAAACACACACAGAGATGTCATAAACATAAGAAGAATAAAGTGAAAATAGACAACTTTTAATGTATTCAACTAAGAAAGTTCTGAAGAACAGAACAGTCAATTGTATAAAGAAACTCCACACAAAGGAAAAAGAAAATCAAGTACATCAGGCAGGGAATGAATAAACAAAGTTTATATGGGGTATACATAGCTAAGCTAAATGGCCAAAAAAAATATAAATTGATGCTAAAATGAGCCAAGAATTGGAACAGGCATTTTTCAAAAGGAAAGATACAGGTGGACAGGAGAACACAATAATGTTCTACTTCACTAATAGTGCAGAGATCCAGATCAAGAGCAAGATGAGATTGGACCCCACAACTGTTAGATAATTCATATTAGGAGAAAGATGAATATTCCAGATCATATGAATAAAACTTCTCTATTGTTGACGGGAATGTAACTTGGTGCAGACATGACAGATGATAGCATGTGGCATGCTTGCACACACAGAGGGAAGTGACAGAAGTCACATTACTGCTCTTGTAAGTAGACTAAATAATTGGATCTTAAAGAAATAGGTGCACTATCAAATTTATTGTCCCATTGTTTACAGAATCAAGTGATAAAAGCAAACAAATGTCCATCCATAGACGGCTGCTGAAAGGATGTTTCATTCTCTCTACTGTCCACTTCTCCATACTTATTTACCTCCTTTTTCCTTCTCCCTCTCTGTCTTCCTTTCCTTCACTCCCCTCTGTTTTTCCCACAACCACCCCCACATGTGACCAAACAGACAAAAAAGCACAAAACACACAGAAATTGTTTTGTATTGTTTAATCTTTTAGTTGTTTGAGAATACAAATATTTTTACACAAAGATTCAGGGCTAAAGTTGAAAACATTTTTAGAGATCATGATGAAGATAACAAAACATTTTTGCAGATAATCACAGTTGGACTGAAGATGAGGAATTAGATGACTATATTGTATATCAATTATTTTTCAGGTATTTTGGTATAAAGTTAAAAGTTTTAAAAGTATATTTGAGTTCCTTATGTGAAAATACTCAGAAGCATTTCCAGTCAGAAAGGCTGGGCATCTGCAGAAAGTCCTTAGCAGAAGCCACCAGACCTGTACTCTCTACAGCACAGTGGGCAGCTGCAGCCATAATCATAGCCACCCTAGCCATGGCCACGGCCATAGCCATAGCCCAGACCTCCATAGTATCCTGTATAGCAACACATGTTGTCAGGAGTGGACTGTTAGAGAAGATAAACAATAGGTTCCTTGAGTTTGGATGTTATCATCTGCCAAAGGACTTTTATACACCTGGGTTTTTGGTGGAGAAACCCCAGACAATATAGTGGCCCACATCTCTCCTCTGTGCATGTTTTACTGGATGAACAAAGCTGCATAACTGAAATAATTATGTCCTGTGTCATGATCTCATGGTCAAAGCATGTGTGTCAACATGAGGGTCAGGTTTTATTTTTAAGACTCTAGCTCATTCCATATTTACCTTATTGCGTACATATGGCCTGACCCTGTTATATAATAATAATAAAATAGTTGTTTACTTTTGAAATCTGTTTTCTTTAAAGATTTCATAGGCAAAATTCTTTCTGATTTCTTTTGTTTTGCTTGTTTTGTTATTATAGAATATCTCTTATCTCAGTGAATACATTTCCTGGGTCTTCCTAATGAAGAATGGTCTGGTTATCGGTTATTTGATTGGCAACTTGTGGTGATCTACATCTTATATAAACACATTTTCAGTTACTGTGAATGTATTTCTTGTACATGTTGATTCTAATTTTCTAGAAAAGTATCAATGGCTGTTTGATAATGGTCAGATGGTTTTATGCATGCTTCTCTTTGTCCCATGTCTCATATGGTAGTGTTCGAGATGTTACTGTGAAACAAATCTCAATTGAGTTGTGGTTCCAACATCAACTTTTAGGTAGAGTTTTTTTTGTTTGTTTGTTTTTGATTTTGTTTTTTTTTTTTGTTTTTGTTTTTTTCAAAACAGGGTTTCCCTGTGTAGCTTTGGAGCCTGTTCTGGAACTCGCTCTATAGACCAGGCTGGCCTCGAACTCACAGAGATAAGTCTGCCTCTGCCTCCTGATGCTGGGATTAAAGGTTGATTTAGGGATACTTGTTCTCCTGGTGTCCTCCATACTCTCTGGCTTTTACAATATTTCTACCTTCTCTTCCGTGAATGTCTCTGAGCTCTGAAGGGAGGGATTTGATGGTGACATCTCATTTAGGGCTGGATGTTCCAAGGTCTCTCACTCTCTGGATAATGTCTGACTGTGGTTTTCTGTATTTGTTCCCATCTGCTGTAAGATGAAGCTCTTCTGAAGATGTCTGAACAAGACACTGATCTATGAGTATAGCAGAATATCACTAGGAGTCATTTTATCACTAGGTATTTTTTAGACTAGTATTATTTGGTTTTACCCTAGGTCCCTGGGCTATCTAGTCTCATGGTTTTGGTCACCAGGCAGTGTGAGGTAGGGGTTCCATCTTGTGGAGTTGGCCTTAAGTCAAATCAGGCCAATACTGGCTGGTGACTCCCACAAGCTTGTGCCCCCACTGCTCTAGCGTATCATGCAGGCAGGACACCATTGTAGATAAAGTCTTTGTGGCTGGGTTGGTGTTTACATTTTTCTTTTGAGAGCATGCAGAGCATGTTCTTGTACCAAAGATGCTAGGATGTAGGAGTGAAGGATCTATGTGGGCACTGGCTTGAGATCTCCATCTTCAGGGATTTGTGTAGGTGTTGTCTTCAGCAATGAGGCCCTGCTGTCAGTTTGTGGAAGGCCTTTTCCTTTTTTTGGTTTGTCTTGGCCAACTTTGATGTGACAGATTTGTTTCATCTTATATTTTGTGTCATACTTTAAAAAAAAATGAATGAATGAATGAATGAAAGAATGAATGAATGAAAACCTAGCCACTATGGTAAAGTTTAACAACTGAACTGTCACTTTCACCCTCTTGGAGAGGGAAAATCAGATTTTTCAGTAGAGTGACACTGAATATATCAACCAGGACAGGCTTATGTTCAGGAGTGGACGACCAACAGAGAATTGAACTCCACAGTGTATTTGTTTTGTTTTGTTTTGTGTGTGTGTGTGTGTGTGTGTGTGTGTGTGTGTGTGTTTATTTGGTTATAGTTTAGTGGTTGTTTTTTTTTCCCTCTTGGTGTGGTTTTGTTTTGTTTTGGGTGAGTTTTGTTGTTATATTGGGTTTTTGTTTGTTTTTTAAGAAAGAACTTAAAGTAGGGTTGGATAGAGGGCCTGGAAGGACTTGGGGGAGGGGAAGGATATGATCAAAATATTTAAATTTAAAATGATTTTTTATAATAAAAATAAATCTCAAAAAAAACCTCAGAAAAAGCATCCAAAGAAAAATTTTACCAACAATAATTTACAATTTATCTTGACATAAATCTAATAAAGGAGTTAAATAAGCTTGTATTTGAAAATACATAATGAAAACTTTAAAGAACTGAAGAAAAATTGAAGAAGACAGCAAATAATTGAATGAAATCCATGCTCATGGATTGTCAAAATTGATAATGTAAGAAGAACCATATTTACTAAATTCATATACAGATTTAATGTGATTTCTATCAGAAAGTCAATTACATTCTTAGCAGAATTGAACAATGCAAGGCAAAAAGGCATGTGAAAACTAAGAGCTCTTTAATACTAAAAAAAAATGCTAAAAGAAAGAATGATGCTGGAGGTAATGTACCAAATTGTACCAAACTCATCTCAAATTATTCTACAGAACCGTAGTAAATGACACTAAATGTCACTAGCATAAAAACAGGCATGTGGCCCAATTAGGGAAAAAAACAAAAACAAAAACAGGAAGCTCAGGGGAAAAATCTAGAGCACCCTGGTTACATAATTTTTAACAAAGATATCAAAAAGCTACATTGCAAAAAAAAAATGTCTCTTGAGTAAATAGTCCTGGGGAAAACATAATATCTATGTGTACAAAAAAGGAACTAGAATATGACTCAAATTGACCTAAGTTCTTAATTTTAGTTCCAAAATCTGAGAAATTTAGGAGGAAACATAAGTAAAATTCTCCAAGATACATTTTCAAGAAAACTCCAATGGTACAGGAAACAATACTGAGCATGATAGCATGATAATACAGGATAGCATAAAAACAGAACAAAGCAAAACAAAACACACACACACACACACACAAACACACACACACACACACACACACACACACACACAAAACACACAAACAAGCCTTGCTGCACAGCCATTACCAGATTAATGAAACATGAAGGAAATCTTTGCCAACTATTCATCAGATTCGTGATTAATACCTTGACTACATTAAATTTTATAAAACCACTTGAGACTAAGGAGAGTGATCAGAGGTAAGGAGCTGGGAAAGTTAGTTTAATATCACCAAACCACAACTACTTAGCATATATTTGGGTTTCTTCTAGCCAAGTGGTATGACTTTGGGTTGAGACAATACTATATTTATATTGAAATACTAGTTCGAGGGGACAGGAGGTGGCTGAGTTGGTAAAGGGCATGCTACACACATAAGAGGAAAAACCATGAAAATAGACAACTTTTCATATATCCAACTAAGGATCTTCTGTACAACAGGAAACGAACTGTACAAAAGGAGTCCACACCAGGGGATAAAACAAATACAACAGACAGGGTGTTAATAAACAAAGTTTATATGAGATGCACACAGTCAAACAAAGAAAATAAATTGACGCTAAAATAACAGAGAATTGGGAAATATCTTTATTGAAAGAAAACATACAAATGGCCAAAAAGGCACAATAATGTTCTACTCCACTAATATCTCAGAGACGTGAAGCCAGATTGAGATGAGATTGCAGCCCTCATCTGGAAAATGACTAATATAGAAAGACTAAAGGTTAATGTCACAGAGCATATGGAGAAAGGGGAACACTTCTACACTGATGGTGGAAATGTTGGTGTAGCCATGACAGAAAATATTATACCATGAACCACCCCCTGTGCACATATACTATATATATACATGTATATATGCACTAAGTATGTACACATATAATATAGAATATATACTAAGTATGTATATATAATGTGTGTGTGTGTGTGTGTGTGTATGTGTGTGCGTGGTAAGAAATGGAGGTCATACTGCTGCATATTTAACTAGAGGAAACCTATTCCATCTCAAAGTACTATCCACATGACCACGTTCACTGTCACATTGTTCAGAATAGCAAATGTATGGAACAAATGTGCATCAATAGATGTGTTTGTCTTTTTCTTTCTAATTCTCCTTTCTTCCCTCTCCATTTACTCTTTTATTTCTCCTCCTAGTCTATATCTTCTATCTCATCTTTATTTCCCTCATTCCTCTCCCATGTGACTACATACATGAGACCAAACAGATATAAATGCACAAGCATATGAAAACTGATTATGTTTAATAAACTATAAGAAATGCATATTTACAGTAGAACGTTTATTTGGTAATTCTTATACTTTTATACTCAAGTTGAGAGTCATATTTCATCACATGACAGAACATTTTGAAGATGGTACCAAAATGCTCATACCATCCAGTTAAAGGTTTGGGACAAGCTAAGGATGCTGAATTTCATTTATTTTCCTCAGACATTTGGTTATAAAGCTAGAATGTTTGAAGTTATTTAAGAGTTCCTGAAGTGAAAAAACTTACAAGCACTTCAGTTGGACAGCAGATGGTGGGTAACATTCTGAGAAGCTGTAGATACTCCTCAGTAGAAGCCATAAGACCAGTATCTTCTACAGAACAGTGGGTGGCAGCAGCCATAACCATAGCACCATAGCTACTGTATCCACCAGCTGCCATAGCCACCATAACTACCATAGCTATAGCCATAGCCATAGCCTAGGCCACTATAGGCACAGCCCATGCTTCTACAGTAGCTGCCATGGTAACACATGATGTCAGGAGAGGACAGTTCAGCTGAAGACTAGTGGTATGTTTCTTGTCTGGATGCCACTATCTGCCAAGGGCTTTTATACACCTGCGTTGTTGTTGCGGAATACCATAGGCATTGCAATGTCACACATCTCTGCACTGTGCTTCAGTAAACATCATGAGTGTCATGATCTATCAGACATAAAAGGCTGAATAACAGAGATAATTGTGCTCCTACAGGATCCTATAGTCAAATTGTGGAGTCTGATCTAATTTTCAACTCTCTACACTATTCCTCATTGTAGATTAGTGAATACATGACATGTTTCTGTCAGAAGATATAAATCATTGCATAGTTTTATCATTTTTACATTTTTTTTTTAGTTTGAGAAAGAAAGTAGATTATTTTTCTTCTGTTTCCTTATTTTGGAATGAGTTTTATCTAGAGGAGCATGTTTCTTGAGTTTTTCTTCTGAAGAACTGGTTATGTTATTTGCAACATAACAATATTGGTTGGTAGTTGACATTTCATATTAATGTATTTGGATTTATTTCTAAGAATTTTATTATATGTTGGTTTAAAATCATCCAAAAATACATGATCATTTAATGTTCATAAACAGTAGGTACTGTGTGTTTCTGTTAGAGACTCCATTTGGAGGTCTTGAAATTGTAACTATGAAAGACATTATGATTTTGTAGGTAAACCAAGGTCAATATAAACTTCTTTTAAAATCATGGTCACAGGATCATTGCAGAGAAATCAGAGACATGTAACTTTATGAGTTTAATTAACACTGTGGAGATCTGTTTATAAGAGCTCTTGCTGTGCAAGCATGAGGGTATAGTTAAAAATCCCCAGGAGCTACATAGGAAGTTGGGTGTATTCACATTCTTACACCCCAATGCTAAATGGCTAGCATACAGACAGATAGATAACTATGACATACTGATTGTCAGCACCATGTTCCATGATATGAAATTAATAAGAGAATTATCATAAATAATTTTCAAAAGAAAATCTATAGATGACCAAGGGTGAATTTTCAAAATCATAAGTCAAAGTCACAATGAGTTATTTCCCCATAGTTGTTAATAAAATGGATATTAAGGTGCTAAAGAAAGGTGAAGTCAAGGGAACCCTGTACACAGCAAGAGTATGAAAGTGACAGTCATTATAGAAGGTACAGTGGATGCTACACCCAAGATATTCAGAGAACTAATCTGTGTTAGTAATCAAAATTTAACCAGCAGTCAAAAGCATTTCATCTCAGAGAAATATTTGCACTACCAAAATCATCATGACATTGTAATAGCAAGAATGTGAACATAATAAAAATGTCTACCAATAGGAGAATATTTAAAGAGAATAGTTCCTTCTATTTCCTCCTTCCTCCCTCCTTTCTTCTCTTCCATCCTCCCTTCTGTCTTCCCCTTTCTCTCCCTCCCTTCTGCTCTCTCACATTCTTTCCATTACTTATCTCCCATTTATACACAATCACACCATAGTAACCAGATATAAAAACACTAATGCACAACTCACATTTAGAAAGACTTTAGGAAAGAAATACTTTATTTAAAACATTATCATTTCATAGAATGGGGAAGGATGCAAACAGATCACAATTTACATGACATTATGATGACAATGAGGATCTTTGCTGCAAATATTCACACATTTTTGGCCGTGTTGTGTTTCATTCATTATTCATCAGATAGTTTGAACTAAGGTTGTAATTTATGAAGATTTGAGAACCTCAAGTGAAGAAAGTTGGAGTGAGCAGCTGCAGAATCTCCTCAGTAGAAGCCACAGGACCAGTACCTTCTACAGCACAGTGGGCTGCAGCAGCCATAACCATAGCCACCATAGCCACCATAGCCACCATAACCACAGCCATAGCCACAACCATAGCCATAGCCTAGGCCACCATAGCCATAGCCCAGGCCTCCATAGTATCCACCATAGTAGCACATGGTATCAGGAGTGGACTGTTCAGAGGATGATAAGCAGTAGGTTTCTTGAGTCTGGCTGTCACCGTCTGCCAAGGGCCTTTTATACAGCTGGGTTGTTGCTGGGGAAAACCACAGGCATTGCAGCATCACATGTCTCTGCACAGTGCTTCAGAAAACGTCACGAGTTCCAGGATTTACTGGGCAGACAAGACTGCATAACTGAGATAACTGGGCTTCTACCTCAGGTCCCATAGTCAAATATAGAATCTGATCTAATTTTCAGGTCTCTAAGCCATTTTTCACATAGCTTAATGGAACAGCACAGGATTCTATCAGATGATATAAATCACTACATAATTTTCATCTTTTTACATATGTTGGATTTTCATTACCCCACAGAAAGATCAGTTTTTTTCCCTTCTATTTTGTTATTTTGGATTAATCTTACTACATGTTGCTTTAAAATTAGCTTAGCAAGAGATATTGAGACCATGATTGGAAAAGGCACAGGGACAAATAGCCAAACTAGTGGAAACACATGAACTATAAACCAATAGCTGAGGAGCCCCCATTGAACTGGATCAGGCCCTCTGGATAAGTGAGACAGTTGATTAGCTTGAACTAATAGGAGGCCCCCAGGCAGTAGGACCAGAACCTGTCCTTAGTGCATGAGCTGGCTTTTTGGACCCAAGGGCTATGCTGGGACACTTTGCTCAGCCTAGGTAAAAAGAGGAGGGGACTGGACCTGCCTCAACTGAATCTACCAGGCCGAGCTGAATCCTCAGGGGAGTCCTTGCCTTGGAGGAGGTGAGAATAGGGGGTGGATTGGGAGAAGGAGAGGGGAGGAAGGAGGACAGGGGAATTCATGGCTAGTATGTAAAATTAAATTAATTATAAAATTTAAAAAAATTAGCCTAAAATACAAGACTATTTAATGTGCATAAACTGTAGGTACTGTGTTTTTCCCATATAGAGCCCATGTGAAGGTCTTAAAGGTGTAACCATGAAAGGCATTATGATTTTTTTGGGGGTGAACCAAGGTCAATATTTATAAACTACTTTTGAAATAATGGTCACATAAGCTTTGCAGAGAAACAAGAGATATGTAACTTTAAAAGTTTAACTAACAGTTAGGTGGATAAGTACTTTCTGTGCTAGCATGAGGATATAGTTAAAATCCATAAACCCACACAAAAAGTAGAGTAAATTCACATTGCTAAATTGCAGTGTGATAGGGGCAGTATACAAGAGTATACAAGAGGATTACTATGATATACTGATTGACAACCTAGAACCATGTCCCATGAGAGACCCAATCTCATGGGAGTAAAGTAGGTAGACAGAGTGAAGAGCATGCCACATTGTGCTCATTTAGCAACTACACACATTGAGTCATCTACTCAAACACCTGCGTGCTTACACCACACAAACATGTGACAGAAAAATACAACATACCTATACCCATGCACTTACACATATATACGTGTAGAAATTCTATGGACATAATACGCTTCAGAATATGCATACATAGCACTCACAAAACTTTAGATGGAATCCCTAAAATAGTTCACTTACAAAAAGAAAGAAGAAAGATAGATAGATAGTAAGTAAAAACTGTATAGACTCCTTAGGAGATCAGACAAGACATCTGTACTTTGTCTCAGTTTATAGCTGATGAAGAGAATATTGGTATGAAAGGTGACAAACCGTCATTGAAAGGTCTAAAGTTTGAACTTTACACATTTATCAAAATACATGTTTATCTAAAATAAAATACATGTAACTAAGCATTTATTCAGGAAGTTTGACAAAGAGACAAATCTATGTAAATGAGGTGGCTCCACAGTAAATGTAGCTATTGGACAATTTCATGAGAAGATTTCCCTCTGATTTTAGAGTATCCAACATGAAATTCTTGGGACACACAAATACTGTCAGTGGTAGAATCTTGATCATTATGTAACAAAACCGTTCTTGTATATAGAGAAGTGAAGAAAGTGCTTATATCTGAAACTATACATAAAATAAAACCATAAATGAAAGGAATATACATGGACCTGAATCCACAGAATTAACTATAACATTACATGGGGTACTGCAAAGGGAACACATATTTGAAGAATCAAAGCTAACATCCACAAAATATGTGATATTTGAATTTTAGGTCTGAGTTAACTCACTGTTCCTGCTTCGTCCTTTCAGCTGTAATTTTCACAATTTCACTTTTTTTTTTTTTTTTGGTAATAAGCCCCATATGTTCTTTTTTTTTTTTTTAATTTTTATTTTGCAATACAATTAAGTTCTACATATCAGCCACAGATTCCCTTGTTCTCCCCCCTCCCGCCCCCCTCACCTTCCCCCCAGCCCGCCCCACATTCCAATCTCCTCCAGGGCAAAGCCTTCCCCACAGACTGAGATCAACCTGGTGGACTCAGTCCAGGTAGGTCCAGTCCCCTCCTCCCAGGCCCAGCCAAGGGACCCTGCATAGGCCCCAGGTTTCAAAAAGCCGACTCATGCAGTGAGCACAGGACCCGGTGCCACTGCCTGGATGCCTCCCAAACAGATCAGGCCAATCAACTGTCTCACCCACTCAGAGGGCCTGATCCAGTTGGTGACCCCTCAGCCATTGGTTCATATTTCATGTGTTTCCGTTTGTTTGGCTATTTGTCTCTGTTCTTTATCCGACCTTGGTCTCAACAATTCTCGCTCATATAAACCCTCCTCATTCTCGCTAATTGGACTCCCAGAGATCCACCTGGGGCCTAGTCATGGATCTCTGCATCCAGATCCCTCAGTAGTTGGATGAGGTTTCTAGCACGACAATTAGGGTGTTTGGCCATCCCATCACCAGAGTAGGTCAGTTCGGACTGTCTCTCGACCATTGCCAGCAGTCTGTTGTGGGGGTATCTTTGTGGTTTTCTGTGGGCCTCTCTAGCACTTTGTTTCTTCCTATTCTCATGTGGTCTTCATTTACCATGGTGTCCTATTCCTTGTTCTCCCTCTCTGTTGTTGATCCAGCTGGGATCTCCCACTCACCCAAGCTCTCTTTCCCTTGACCCTCGCCCTTCACTACCCCCACTCAAGAGCTGAAATCAATAAAATAGAAACAAAGAGAACAATACAAAAAATTAATGAAACAAAGAGTTGGTTCTTTGAGAAAATCAACAAGATAGACAAGCCCTTATCCAAACTAACCAAAAGACAGAGAGAGAGCATCCAAATCAACAAAATCAGAAATGAAAAGGGGGACATAACAACAGACATTGAGGAAATCCAGAGAATCATCAGGTCATACTTCAAAAACCTCTATTCCACAAAACTGGAAAACCTAAAAGAAATGGATAATTTTCTGGATAGGTACCACATACCTAAATTAAATCAAGACCAGATAAACTATTTAAATAGTCCAATAACCCCTAACGAAATAGAAACAGTCATTAAAAGTCTCCCAACCAAAAAAAGGCCAGGACCAGATGGTTTCAGTGCAGAATTCTACCAGATCTTCAAAGAAGAGTTAATACCATACTCTCTTAATTGTTCCATACAATAGAAACAGAAGGAACATTACCAAACTCCTTCTATGAGGCTACAATTACCCTGATTCCCAAACCAAACAAGGATACAACAAGGAAAGAGAACTACAGACCGATCTCCCTCATGAACATTGATGCAAAAATACTCAATAAAATACTGGCAAACAGACTCCAAGAACACATCAAAACAATTATCCACCATGATCAAGTAGGATTCATTCCAGGGATGCAAGGATGGTTCAACATACGAAAGTCTGTCAATGTGATACACCATATAAACAATTTCACTTTTCTTAAGAGTTGGATCATGTCCCATTGTGGAAATGTAACACAGTTTTAATATAAATTTATCTGTAGATGGACAGCAAGGCTATCTCTGTTTCATGGATTTACTGAAGATAAGCAAGTATGCTATGATATAGAGACCTTTGTTTCTGTGACTGAGCATGGTATAGCTGAATTGTGTAGTAGATCTATTGCTAGATTCCTTTGAGGAACCTCCGTACTGATTTCCACAGTGGCTTCACTAGTTTGTACTCCCACCAACTACAAATAAATGTTCCCCTTTCTCCAAATCCACACCAGTATTTGTGATCAGTTATGTTTTTCACCATAGCTATCTGACTGAGGTAAGAAGAAAACTTAAAAGTATTTCTGGTTTGTATTTCTGTGTTTGCTGAGATATAAAACATTTAGAAAATGTTTCTCATGCAATATTCTTTCATCATTTGAAAGACACCTATTTAGTTCCATTCTCTACTTAATAATTGGAAAGTTTCTCTCCTTGATGTATAGCTTTTTGTGTTCTTTGTGTATTCTTGATTCTAAGCTTCTATCAGGTATTACAGATCAAGCTTTCCCCCATAATATAGGTTCCCTCTTTACTTGAATGATGGCATTCTTTGCTGTACATAGCTTTTTAGTTTTATGAGGTCACATTTATATATTTCTGCTTTAAAGTCCTGAGTTACTGTTGTTCTTTCCCCAAAGTCCTTTCCTGTGGCACTGAGTTCATGTGTTATGCTTTGTCAGATTCCATTTTCAGTGTGTCTATTTTGATGTCAGCACCATGCAGTTCTGATTATTATCACTCTTTAGAGGTCATAATATTCATATTGGGCCATGTGCACATATCAGTGGAAGGTGCTTTCAAGGGAGTTGAGATGGAGTGCAGTAGTATCAAAGGGTAAAAGTTATAATGGGAACAAGTAGGGTTAAATGGGGTAGTGGATGGAAATGCAGGAAAAGAGAGATAACTAACATTAAGGATCTCATATAAAGTTGTATGGGAATTTGTTTTCTGCTGTAGAAATTTGCACTCAATATATATTTAAAATGGAGTAACTCTGTAATGAGCTAACAGTACTCATAGTAGACATTGCTGACTATCAAATAAAAAGCCCTTTGCCAGAAATGAGTGCCTTTTGAAATTCTTGGCAAGTAGTGTCCCATAGACCTCCAAATATTACAAGCTATTGCCAATAGTATTGTTTGCCCTCCAAAATCTGACAATAGCACTCTATTTATTGTTAAAGATAAAGTTGACTCACAAAACATGGAGAAACCATGCTTGTTGTACTGACCTGGAAGCTTCATCCCAATTGCATAGCTTTTATCTGGGAGATAAAACACATGATCAGTTTTAACTAACTGTGAATGGTGAACTAAAAGAAAATATAACTGAAGCTGGGCAGTGGTGGCTCACACCTTTAATCCCAGCACTTGGAAGGCAGAGCCAGGCCAATTTCTGTGAGTTCGAGGCCAGCCTGGTCTACAGAGTGAGATCCAGAACAGGCACCAAAACTACACAGAGAAACACTGATTCGAAAAACCAAAAAAAAAAAAAAAAAAAAAAAAGATTAAATATGTGTGCCAGGTATAATAGTGACATGAACACCTTGGGAATAATCTATCCCATTCTTATTGAATTTATGTTTGTTTGGACAGATGCACCTGGCACCGATATTTGGCCAATAACCTGCAAAGAGACCCTAAGGGAGAACCAACTACTAGTATGTAGATAAATAGACTCAATTTAAAAAAGACTACTCACGATATTGTTATACTTGTAGATTAGTGCACCTCTCAACTTTGATCAGAGCCATGCATTGTTGCAGTAGATGGTGATTATCACGGAGATCCCAAACTGGTCAGAATACACAGAGTCTGATTGTGTTATCATCTCAACTCTAATTAGAAAGATGATAGGTGGTTACAGGGAAACAATGTTTTTGTAGACCTGGCAGGCAGTTTCATTATGAACTCACAAAAGTTGTGACAGTATGCATGGGACCTGTGCAAGCTCAAGTCAGATAAACTCCAACATGCAATGAAGAAGTGTGCACACATTCCTACTTTTATATAAGTTGCCATTTGATAGCTGCCAGAGGTAGAGTTTTAGTGTTTTAGGGGAGTTTACCTGGATAGGTCAACTATACCCAGGTGATGGCAACCCATCCTATAGGACATAGGCAACATAAATTGGGCTTTATGAGTTTAAGAAAAAAAAAAAGTGGACACAAAGTTGGTCAGGCATAAAGTGTGGGAGTCTGAGAAGAGATGGGGAATGATTAATTTTATTCAAATACAGGTATGAGGTTCTCTAAGAACTAATAAGAAAAGGAATACACACTGGAAAAGATTAATTGCTTGTTGTCATAAATAACTGGAAGTGACTTCAAAAGTACCATCAACAGAAAGAAAATAGAAAGGTCTTCTTACATCCATCTAAAAGGTTTTGCCTAGCAGGATGATTCACACACTATTCTATACAAAGAATAGGAAGTCAAAACCCAAAATTTATGTGAAATGTCTACAAATAAACAGCATGATGAAAATTAATTGACATTAAAATAATTGGATAATTATAAATATTTTTTCAAAAGAAAATCTACAGATGACCAAAGGTGAATTTTCAAAACTGTAAGTCAAAGTCACAGTGATTGAACTCTATAGTTGTTGATAAAATGGATATTAGAAAGAAAATGGGTGTTAGAGAACAGGTGAAGTAAAGGGAACCCTATAAACAGTTAGAATGTGTATGGTGACAGTCAGTATAGAAGGTACTGTAGAAACTACACCTAGATATTTAGAGCACTAATTCATGAGCATTCTCATAGTTTAAATAGGAGACAAAAGGAGTTGACGATGGAGAAATATTTGCACTACGAAATTCATTGTGACATAATAACAGCAGGAATATGAACATAATAAAAATGTCTACCAACAGAAGAGTGTTCAAAAAGGACGTTTCCTTCTACTTCCTCCTTCTTTTCCTTCCTTCCTTTCTTCCCTCCTCCTTCCTTCCTTTTTCCTTCCTCCTTACTCTCTGTCTCTCTTTTTCTCCCTCCCACTAACTTTTTCTTTCTCTCTCTATATATAATTTGCTCTTCCCTTCTATCCTTTGCTTCTCACATTTATATACAATAACACAATAGTAACCAAACAGTTAAAAATACACAAAAAGGCATCTCACATTTAGGAAAGCAATATTTTCAAGGAAATACTTTATTTAATAGCATATCTTTTTATAAAATGGGGAAGGATACAAACAGATCACATTTTACAAGGCATTATGATGACAATGAGGATCATTGCTACAAATACTTGTGCAATTAAATTAAAGAAGAAGAATAGCTGGCCATGTTGTATTTCATTTATTATTCCTCAGATAGTCTGAATAAAGGTTGGAATTCATGAAGATTTAAGAATCTCTGAAGTGAAGGAAGTTAGAGTGAGCAGCAACAGAATCTCCTCAGAAGAATCCATAGGACCAGTACCTTCTACAGCACAGTGGGCGGCAGCAGCCATAACCATAGCCACCATAGCCACCATAGCCACCATAGCCACCATAGCCACAGCCATAGCCACAGCCATAGCCATAGCCTAGGCCACCATAGCCATAGCCCAGGCCTCCATAGTATCCGACATAGTAACACATGGTGTCAGGAGTGAGTGGACTGTTCAGAGAACGATAAATGGTAGGTTCCTTGAGTCTGGCTGTCACCGTCTGCCAAGGGCCTTTTATACACCTGGCTTGTTGCTAGGGAAAACCACAGGCATTGCAGCATCGCACATCTCTGCACAGTGCCTCAGAAAACATCACGAGTTCCAGGATTTACTGGACAGACAAGGCTGCATAACTGAGATAATTGTGCTTCTACCTCAGGTCCCATAGTCAAATATAGAATCTGATGTAATTTTCAGGTCTCTAAGCCATTTTTCACATAGCTTAATGGAATAGCACAGGATTCTATCAAATGATATAAATCACTACATTGTTTCCTCCTTTTTACATATGTTGAGTTTTCATTACTCCGTAGAAAGATCAGTTTTTTTCCCTTGTATTTTGTAATTTTGGAATGAATGTTATCTGGAAGAAGATGTTTCTTGAGTCTTTTTCATGAACAGTCAGCTAATTTTTGCATATGTTATTTGCTACTTGGTAGGTAGGTACCATCTTGTATTAATATATTTGGATTTATTCCTAAGCACTTTGCTTTTATTACATGTTGCTTTAAAATCAGCCAAAAATACAAAACCATTTAATGTGCATACACTGTAGGTACTGTGTTTTTCCCATATAGAGCCCATGTGAAGCTCTTGAAGGTGTAACTATGAAAGGCATTATGTTTTTTTTTTTTTTTGGGTGAACCAAGGTCAATATTTATAAACTTCTTTTGAAATAACGGTCACATGAGCTTTACAGACTAAACAGAGATATGTAACTTTATGAGATTTACTTAGTGATTGTCAGCCTAGCACCATGTCCCTTGAGAGACCCAACTTCATGGTAATAAAGTAGGTAGACCGAGTGAAGAACATGGTACAATGTGTTCATTTAGCAACCATACACATTGAGTTACCTACTCAAACACCTGTGTGCTTACACCACACACATATATGACAGAAAAATACAACATACATATATGTGTGCATATACACATATATAAGTACAGAAATTCTATAGACATAACTTATTTCAGAATATGCATACATATCATACATAAAAGTTTAGATGGAGTCCATACAATAGTCCACTTATATAAAGAAAGAAGAAAGGAAGAAAGATAGATAGATAGATAGTAAAAACTGTATAGACTCCTTAAGAGACCAGAAAAGACATGTGTACTTTGTCTCAGTTTATAGCTGATGGAGGGAATAATGGTATGAAAGGTGACAAACCATCACTGAAAGGTTTAAAGTTTGAACTTTTCACACACTTACCAAAATACGTGTTTATCTAAAAGAAAATACACGCAGCTAAACATTTATTCAGGGAGATTGACAAAGAGACAAATCTATGTAAATGCGGTGGCTTCAGAGTAAATGCACCTATTGGACAATTTCATGAGAAGATTTCCCTCTGATATCAGAGTGCTCAACATGAAATTCTTGGGACACACAAATACTGTCAGTGGAAGAATCTTTGATAATTATGTAACAAAACCATTCTTGTATATAGAGATATGAAGAAAGTGCTTATACCTGAAACTATATATAAAATAAAACCATAAATAAAAGGAATATACATGGACCTGAATCCACAGAATTACTATAATATTACATGGGGTACTAAAAATGGAATACATATTTGAAGAATCAAAGCTAACATCCACAAAATATGTGATATTTGAATTTTAGGTCTGAATTAACTCACTGTTCTTGCTTTATCCATTCAGCTGTAATTTTCACAATTTCACTTTTTTTAAACAGTTGGAAATGTCACATAGTTTTAATATAAAATTGACAGCAAGGATATCTCTATTTCCTAGATTTACTGAAGATAAGCAAGTATGCTATGATATAGAGACCTTTGTTTCTGTGACTGAGCATAGTATAGCTGAACTGTGTAGTAGATCTATTGCTAGATTCCTTTGAGGAACCTCCATACTGATTTCCACAGTGACTTCACTAGTTTGTGCTCCCACCAACTACAAATAAATGTTCCCCTTTCTCCAAATCCACACCAGTATTTGTGATCAGTTATGTTTTTCACCATAGCTATCTGACTGAGGTAAGAAGAAAACTTAAAAGTATTTCTGGTTTGTATTTCTGTGTTTGCTGAGATATAAAACATTTAGAAAATGTTTCTCATGCAATATTCTTTCATCATTTGAAAGACACCTATTTAGTTCCATTCTTAATAATTGGAAAGTTTCTCTCCTTGATGTATAGCTTTTTGTGTTCTTTGTGTATTCTTGATTCTAAGCTTCTATCAGGTATTACAGATCAAGCTTTCCCCCATAACACAGGATCCCTCTTTACTTGAATGATGGCATTCTTTGTTGTACATAGCTTTTTAGTTTTATGAGGTCACATTTATATATTTCTGCTTTAGAGTCCTGAGTTACTGTTGTTCTTTCCCCAAAGTCCTTTCCTGTGGCACTGAGTTCATGTGTTATGCTTTGTCAGATTCCATTTTCAGTGTGTCTATTTTGATGTCAGCACCATGCAGTTCTGATTATTATCACTCTTTAGAGGTCATAATATTCATATGGGGCCATGTCCATGTGTCAGTGGAAGGTGCTTTCAAGGGAGTTGAGATGGAGTGCAGTAGTATCAAAGGGTAAAAATTATAATGGGAACAAGAAGGGTTAAATAGGGTAGTGGATGGAAATGCAGGAAAAGAGATACCTAACATTAAGGATCTCATATAAAGTTGTATGGGAATTTGTTTTCTGCTGTAGAAATTTGCACTCAATATATATTTAAAATGGAGTAACTCTGTAATGAGCTAACAGTACTCATAGTAGACATTGCTGACTATCAAATAAAAAGCCCTTTGCCAGAAATGAGTGTCTTTTGGAATTCCTGGCAGTAGTGGCCCATAGACCTCCAAATATAAGCTATTGCCAATAGTATTGTTTGCCCTCCTAAATCTGACAAAACACTATGTTTATTGTTGAAGATATATTTGAGTCACAAAACATGGAGAAACCATGCTTGTTGTACTGACCTGGAAGCTTCATTCCAATTACATAGCTTTCATAGTGCTGAATGATAATATGTTCTCTACTGGGAGGTAAAATACATGATCAGTTTTAACTAACTGTGAACTCTGAACTAAAAAAATATGACTGAAGCTGGGCAGAGGTGTTGCACACCTTCAATCCCAGCACTTGGGAGGCAGAGCCATGCAGATCTCTGTGAGTTTGAGGCAAGCCTGGTCTACAGAATGAGATCCAGAACAGGCAACAAAACTACACAGAGAAACCCTGTCTCAAAAAACCAAAAAAAAAAGACAGATATTTCAATATGTGTGCCAGGTATAATAGTGACATAAACAGCTTAGGAATAATCTATATGGTTTTACTGAATTTAAGTTTATTTGGACAGATGCAATCCTTACCTAGCACCTATATTTGGCCAATAACCTGTAAATAGACCCTAAGGGAGAACTAACTATTAGTATATAGATAAATAGACTCATTTTAAAAAAAAGACTACTCACAGCCAGGTGGTGGTGGCACACACTTTTAATCCCAGCACTCGGGAGGCAGAGGCAGGCAGATCTCTGTGAGTTTGAGGCCAGCCTGGACTACAGAGTGAGTTCCAGGAAAAGATCAAAGCTACACAGAGAAACCCTGTCTTGAAACCCCCCCCAAAAATACTACTCATAATATTGCAATACTTGTAGATTAGTGTAGACTCAACTTGGTCAGAGTCATGCATTGTTGCAGTAGATGGTGATTATTACGGAGATCCCAAACTGGTCAAAATACACAGAGTATGATTGTGTTATCATCTCAGCTCTAACTAAGGAGATGATATGTGGTTACAGGGAAACAATGTTTTTTAGACCTGGCAGGCAGTTTCATTATGAACTCACAAAAGTTGTGACAGTATGCATGGGACCTGTGCAAGCTCAAGTCAGATAAACTCCAACATGCAATGAAGAAGTGTGCACACATTCCTACTTTTATATAAGTTGCCATTTGATAGCTGCCAGAGGTAGAGTTTTAGTGTTTTAGGGGAGTTTACCTGGGTAGGTCAACTATACCCAGGTGATGGCAACCCATCCTATAGGACACAGGCAACATAAATTGGGCTTTATGAGTTTAAGAAAAAAAAAAGTGGACACAAAGTTGGTCAGGCATAAAGTGTGGGAGTCTGAGAAGAGATGGGGAATGATTAATTTTATTCAAATACAGGTATGAGGTTCTCTAAGAACTAATAAGAAAAGGAATACACACTGGAAAAGATTAATTGCTTGTTGTCATAAATAACTGGAAGTGACTTCAAAAGTACCATCAACAGAAAGAAAATAGAAAGGTCTTCTTACATCCATCTAAAAGGTTTTGCCTAGCAGGATGATTCACACACTATTCTATACAAAGAATAGGAAGTCAAAACCCAAAATTTATGTGAAATGTCTACAAATAAACAGCATGATGAAAATTAATTGACATTAAAATAATTGGATAATTATAAATATTTTTCAAAAGAAAATCTACAGATGACCAAGGGTGAATTTTCAAAACTGCAAGTCAAAGTCACAATGATTGAACTCTATAGTTGTTGATAAAATGGATATTAGAAAGAAAATGGGTGTTAGAGAACAGGTGAAGTAAAGGGAACCCTATAAACAGAATGTGTATGGTAACAGTCAGTATAGAAGGTACTGTAGAAACTACACCTAGATATTTAGAGCACTAATTCATGAGCATTCTCACAGTTTAAATAGGAGACAAAAGGAGTTGATCTCAGAGAAATGTTTGCACTATGAAATTTGTTGTGACTAATTATAGCAGGAATATGAACATAATAAAAATGTCTACCAACAGAGGAATGTTCAAAGATAATATTTCCTTCCACTTCCTCCTTTCCTATCTTTCTTCTCTCCTTCTTTCCGTCTTCCCTCCCTCCCTCCCTTCCTTCCTTCCTTCTTTCCTCCTTACTCTCTGTCTCTCTCTCTCTCTCTCTCTCCCACTAACTTTTTCTTTCTCTCTCTATATATAATTTGCTCTTCCTTTCTGTCCTTTACTTCTCACATTTATATACAATAACACAATAGTAACCAAACAGTTAAAAATACACAAAAAGGCATCTCACATTTAGGAAAGCAATATATTCAAGGAAATACTTTATTTAAAAGCATATCTTTTTATAAAATGGGGAAGGATACAAAGAGATCACATTTTACAAGGCATTATGATGACAATGAAGATAATTTCTGCAAATACTTGTGCAATTAAATTAAAGAAGAATAGCTGGCCATGTTGTGTTTCATTTATTATTCCTCAGATAGTCTGAATAAAGGTTGGAATTCATGAAGATTTAAGAACCTCTGAAGTGAAGGAAGTTAGAGTGAGCAGCTACAGAATCTCCTCAGAAGAATCCATAGGACCAGTACCTTCTACAGCACAGTGGGCGGCAGCAGCCATAACCATAGCCACCATAGCCACCATAGCCACCATAGCCACAGCCATAGCCACAGCCATAGCCATAGCCTAGGCCACCATAGCCATAGCCCAGGCCTCCATAGTATCCGCCATAGTAACACATGTTGTCAGGAGTGAGTGGACTGTTCAGAGAATAATAAGCAGTAGGTTCCTTGAGTCTGGCTGTCACCGTCTGCCAAGGGCCTTTTATACACCTGGCTTGTTGCTAGGGAAAACCACAGGCATTGCAGCATCGCACATCTCTGCACAGTGCCTCAGAAAACATCACGAGTTCCAGGATTTACTAGGCAGACAAGGCTGCATAACTGAGATAATTGTGCTTCTACCTCAGGTCCCATAGTCAAATATAGAATCTGATGTAATTTTCAGGTCTCTAAGCCATTTTTCACATAGCTTAATGGAACAGCACAGGATTCTATCAGATGATATAAATCATGACATAGTTTTCTCCTTTTTACATGTGTTGGGTTTTCATCACCCCATAGAGAGATCAGTTTTTTGCCTTCTATTTTGTAATTTTGTAATGAATCTTACCTGGAAGAATTTGTTTCTTGAGTCTTTCTCATGAGATATATATATATCTACACACACACACACACACACATATACACCCACAGAATTTCTATGGACAATTGCCAGAATATGCTTTAGAATATGCATACACACCGTGCACAAAATTTAGATAGAACTCCCTATATAGTCCCCTCAAAAATGAAAGCAAAAATGAAATAAAAACTGTGTAGACTCCTTGGGAGACCAGAAAAGCCATCTGTACTTCATCTCAGTTTATAGCTGATGGAGGGAATATTGGTACAAAAGGTGACAAACCATCACTGCAAGGTTTAAAGTTTGAACTTTTCACACACTTACCAAAATACATGTTTATCTAAAAGAAAATACATGTATCTAAGCATTTATTCAGGGAGTTTGACAAAGAGACAAATCTATGTAAATGAGGTGGCTTCATGGTAAATATAGCTACTGAACAACTTCATGAGAAATTTTCCCTCTAATTTTAGAGTGTCCAAATTAAAATTCTTGGGACACACAATACTGTTGGTGGTAGAGTCTTGATCATTATGTTATAAAACCAGTCTTGTATATCAAGATATGAAGAAAGTGCCTGTATCTGAAACCATACATAAAATAAAAGTATACATGGAGCTGAATCCACAGAATTACTATAACATTACATGGGGTACTGCAAAGGGAATACATATTTGAAGAATCACAGCTAACATTCACAAAATATGTGATATTTGAATTTTAGGTCTAAATTAACTCACTGTTCCTGCTTCATCCATTCAGCTGTAATTTTCACAATTTCACTTTTCTTAGCAGTTGGATCATTTCCATTATGTAAATATAACACAGGTTTAATATACATTTATCTGTAGTTGGACAGCAAGGTTATCTCTGTTTCCTGGATATACTGAATAGAGCAGCAATGATCATGGATAAGCAAGTATACTATGATACAGAGACCTTTGTGCTTATGTTTAAGCATGCCCAACTTGGCCCCAGGTTCTGGCCACCTGGCAGGTTCTGTTGTAGCCCCACCGGGAAGGATCCCCTTCTCCAAGACCCCCGGCAGACCCAGCAATCTTCATGCCCTGCCCCCACGCCCATCTGCCCAAGACCCCAGCCACTTCCTGAGACTTAGAGGCCGGCCCCCAGATCCCATCCTGTCCTGGACTTCCCTTCTGGAGCACAGGTGAGTGCCCTAGCTCAGCCTGGACCCCATCCCTGGGCACCAGCCACTCCGGGGAAGACCTGCCCAACTTGGCCCCAGGTTCTGGCCACCAGGCAGGTTCCCTTCTAGCCCCACTGGGAAGGATCCCCTTCTCCAAGACCCCCAGCAGACCCTGCAATCTCCACTTCCTGCCCCCACGCCCATCTGCCCGAGACCCCAGCCACTTCCTGAGACTTAGAGGCTAGCCCCCAGCTCCCATCCTGCCCCGGACTTCCCTTCTGGAACACATGCACACACACACACACACACACACACACACACACACACACAGAGAGAGAGAGAGAGAGAGAGAGAGAGAGAGAGAGAGAAGCTCCCATCCTGCCCCAGACTTCCCTTCTGGACAAGAGCTCCCATCCTGCCCCGGACTTCCAATTTGGACAAGAGAGCTTTCATCTGGACAAGAGAGAGAGACTTCCTGAATCTGTCAGCTCTGTGTGAACCACAAGGAGATGGGCAGACGTCAAGGCAGAAACATACAACAAAATAAATAGCAATACAGCATCATCAGGCCCTAGCCCTCCTCCAACACCTAGACCTGAACATCAGAAATTGGAAGAAGCAGAAGAAAACAGCCTTATGAATGACATCATGAAGAAGGTAGAGGCTTGTGTAGAGGAAAAGGCAAAAAAATGTGAAGAATGCTGTAAACAACTAGAGGAAAGGGCAAACAAATTAGAAGAAATCGATAAAGTCCTGGAAGAAAACAATAAAGTACTGAAAGAAAATCAAGAAAAATCAATGAAACAAATGAAGGAAACAGTCCAAGACCTGAAAAGGGAAATAGAAAAAATGAAGAAGACACAAACAGAGGGAATGCTGGAAATAGAAAATCTGAGTAAACAATTGGGAACTTCAGATGCAAGTATAATCAACAGAATGCAAGAGATGGAAGAGAGGATCTCTGGCGTTGAAGATACAGTAGAAGAAATAGATTCATCAGTCAAAGAAAACACTAAAGCCAACAAAGTCATGAACCAAAATGTCCAAGAAATTTGGGACACCATGAAAAGACCAAACCTACAAATAATAGGGGTAGAAGAAGGAGGAGAATATCAACTCAAGGGCACAGAAAATATATTCAACAAGATCATAGAAGAAAACTTTCCCAACTTAAAGAAGGAAATGCCTATGAAGATACAAGAAGCCTATAGAACACCAAGCAAAATAGACCCCCCAAAAAAGTCCCCTCACCACATAATAATTAAACAACTAAACGTACAGAATAAAGAAAGAATATTAAGAGCAGCAAAGGAAAAAGGCCAAGTGACATATAAAGGCAAACCCATCAGAATAACACCTGATTTCTCAATGGAGACTTTGAAAGCCAGAAGGACCTGGACAGATGTAATGCAGACATTAAGAGACCATGGATGCCAGCCTAGACTAATATACCCAGCAAAACTTTCAATCATCGTAGATGGAGTGAACAAGACATTCCATGACAAAGCCAGATTTAAACAATACTTATCCACAAACCCAGCCCTACAGAAAGCACTAGAAGGAAAATTCCAACCTAAGGAAGTCAGATACACCCTTGAAAACATAGGCAATAGATAAAGCCACAGCAGTAAGCCCCAACGAAGAGAAGTACACACACATCACCACCAAAAAATAACAGGAATGAACAATCACTGGACATTAATATCCCTCAATATCAATGGACTTAATTCACCTATAAAAAGACTTAGGCTTACAGAATGGATACGAAAGCAGGACCCATCTTTCTGCTGCATACAAGAAACACATCTCAAATTCAAAGATAGACACTACCTAAAAATAAAAGGCTGGGAAAAGACTTTCCAATCAAACGGTCTTAAGAAACAAGCGGGTGTAGCCATCCTGATATCCAGCAAAATAGACTTCAAACTAAAATCAATCAAAAGAGATCAAGAAGGGCATTACATACTCATCACAGGAAAGATCCACCAAGATGAAGTCTCAATTCTGAACATTTATGGCCCAAACACAAGGGCACCCACATTTGTAAAAGAAACATTACTAAAGCTTAAATCACATATAAAACCCCACACATTAATAGTGGGAGACCTCAACACTCCACTTTCACCACTGGACAGATCTCCTAAATCAAAACTTAACAGAGAAATAAAGGACTTAATTGATGTCATGACTCAAATGGACTTAATCGATATCTACAGAATATTCCATCCTAACAAAAAAGAATATACCTTCTTCTCAGCACCCCCATGGAACCTTCTCTAAAATCGACCACATACTTGTCCACAAAACAAATCTAAGCAGATACAAAACAATTGGAATAACCTCCTGTGTTCTGTCAGACCACCATGGTCTAAAGTTGGATTTCAACAACAACAAAAACTACAGAAAACCTACAAACTGAATAATACCCAAATGAATTACCAATGGGTTAAGGAAGAAATAAAGAAAGAAATTAAAGACTTCCTAGAGATCAACGAAAATGAAGACACCACATATCCAAACCTATGGGACACTATGAAAGCAGTACTAAGAGGGAAATTCATAGCACTAACTGCCCACATAAATAAGTTGGAGAAATCTTACACTAGTGACTAACAGCACACCTGAAAGCTCTAGAACAAGAAGAAGCAAAGTCTCCCAGGAAAAATAGACGCCAGGAAATTATCAAAGTGAGAGCTGAAATCAATAAAATAGAAACAAAGAGAACAATACAAAAAATTAATGAAACAAAGAGTTGGTTCTTTGAGAAAATCAACAAGATAGACAAGCCCTTATCCAAACTAACCAAAAGACAGAGAGAGAGCATCCAAATAAACAAAATCAGAAATGAAAAGGGGGACATAACAACAGACATTGAGAAAATCCAGAGAATCATCAGGTCATACTTCAAAAACCTCTATTCCACAAAACTGGAAAACCTAAAAGAAATGGGTAACTTTCTGGATAGGTACCACATACCTAAGTTAAATCAAGACCAGATAAACTGTTTAAATAGTCCAATAACCCCTAATGAAATAGAAACAGTCATTAAAAGTCTCCCAACCAAAAAAGCCCAGGACCAGATGGTTTCAGTACCGAATTCTACCAGATCTTCAAAGAAGAGTTAATACCAATACTCTCTAAATTGTTCCACACAATAGAAACAGAAGGAACATTACCAAACTCCTTCTATAAGGCTATAATTACCCTGATTTCTAAACCAAACAATGATACAACAAAGAAAGAGAACTACAGACCGATTTCCCTCATAAACATTGATGCAAAAATACTCAATAAAATACTGGCAAACAGAGATCCACCCGGGGCCTAGGCATGGATCTCTGCATCCAGATCCCTCAGTAGTTGGATGAGGTTTCTAGCATGACAATTAGGGTGTTTGGTCATCCCATCACCAGGGTAGGTCAGTTCGGGCTGTATCTTGACCATTGCCAGCAGTCTGTTTTGGGGGTATCTTTGTGGATTTCTGTGGGCCTCTCTAGCACTTTGCTTCTTCCTATTCTCATGTGGTCTTCATTTACCATGGTGTCCTATTCCTTGTTATCCCTCTCTGTTGTTGATCCAGCTGGGATCTTCCGCTCCCCCAAGCTCTCTTTCCCTCGACCCTCACCCTTCACTATCCCCACTCCTGTCCAGGCTGTTCATATAGATCTCATTCCATTTCTCTGCCATTGGGCGAGAATGAGGAGGGTTTATATGAGCGAGAATTGTTGAGACCAAGGTTGGATAAAGCACAGGGACAAATAACCAAACGAATGGAAATGCATGAACTATGAACCAATGGCTGAGGGGTCACCAACTGGATCAGGCCCTCTGAATGGGTGAGACAGTTGATTGGCTTGATCTGTTTGGGAGGCATTCAGGAAGTGGGACTGGGTCCTGTGCTCATTGCATGAGTTGTCTGTTTGAAACCTGGGGCCTATGCAGGATCGCTTGGCTTGGCCTGGGAGAAGGGGACTGGACCTACCTGGACTGAGTCTACCAGGTTGATCTCAGTCCTTGGGGGAGGCTTTCCCCTGGAGGAGATGAAAATGGGGGGTGGGCAGGGGGGAAGGTGATGGGGGCGGGAGGGGGGAGAACAAGGGAATCCGTGGCTAATATGTAGAACTGAATTGTATTGCAAAATAAAAATTAAAAAAAAATTCTCAATTTTTTTATTTCGTCACTTGAGAGGCACCTGTTTAGTTCCACATCTCCTTAATAATTTTGGTAGTTTTTTCTTGATGTTATGTTTTTGAGGTCTTTGTGTATTCTAGATACTAACCTTCTCTTGGATGTATACAAGCTAAGCTTTCCCCCATAATTTAGGGCCCCTCTTTACTTGAATGATGGTGTTCTTTGCTGTACAGAGCTTTTCAGTTTTATGAGGCCATATTTATATGTTGTTGCTCTTAAGCTCTGACTTACTGTGGTTCTTTTTCAAAAGTACTTTCCTGTGGCACTAAGTTCATGTATTATAATTTATCAGATACCATTGATCAATGCATCTATTTTTAATGTCTGTATCATGCTGTTTATTAATATAGCTTTGTAAATGTCAAGATATTAGTAAGGGACAATGTGCACATGTCTGTGGGGGGGTGCTCTCAAGGGAGTTGAAGTTAAGTGCTGGGGTATCAACAGGTAAGTTATATTAGAACAGGAAGAGTTGCTAATGTTGGTGGATGGAATACAGTAAAAGAGGGATCACTAACAGTATGGACCCTACAGGAATGTGATATATGTGATATGGAATGCTGTTTGCTGCTGTATAAGCTTATATATATATATATATATATATATATATATATATATATATATATATATTATATTCCTTATATTATACATGCATATTTATATTCATATTTTATATATACACACATATGCATTTTATATATACATGGTTTATATTTACACACACACTCACACAACACACACACACACACATATATATTCAAAATGGAGTTATCCTATAATGGGCAAACAATACCCATAGTAGACATCACAGGCTAACAAATAAAAATCCCATTGCCTGGAATAGGTTACCTCTTTTGGAATTCTTGGGGGTCCAATGGACCTCCAGTTATTACTGGCTATTGCCAATGCTATTGTTTATTTCCAGAACCTCACAGTTGCTGAAGATATAGTTAAGTCACAGAACATGGAGAAATCAAGCTTGTACTTACGTGGAAGCTTCCTACCTATTTTGTAGCTTTCTTAGCACTGTAAGCTGTATGCACACTACTGGAAGATAAAATATGTTATCAATTTTAAATGATTGTGAACTTTATGATGTTAAAAATGGCTGGTCTGTCAATATATGTGCACAGCTGTAATAAGGACATGAAGACCTTGTGTTTAATAAACTCCTTTCTGATTGACTCTACGTTCCATTTCAAAAGATGCAACCCATACATGGCACCACTACTAGGCCCCTGAGCCTGTAGCTAGAACCTACTAGTAGGAATCTGTTAGTTTGTCTTGGCAGCAAACAGACTCCCAATGGTATTGTTATACTCATAGATTAGTACACCTCTCAACTTTGATCAGAGCCAAGCCTTGTTGTGGTGGATGATGATTAACACTGAGATCCAAAACTAGTCAAAATGCACAGAATGAGACTCAGAAATCCTCAGTCCTAAAGAGGACACACACACACACACACACACACACACACACACACACACACACACACTGGTGGTAGGGATAGATCAGGTATAATTGCTGGCAATGCATGACTACAAGTAAACAGTGTTTTTTAGACACAGAAGGCAGTTCTTCATATGAACTCACAGAAGTTGAGTGTGTGCACAAGACCTATGCAAGCTCAAGCCAGATAAAGTCCCAACATGGAGTTAGGAGGTGTTTATGAATTTCTGCTTTAGCTAAGGAGCTGTTACCATTTGATATCTGACAGTATGTGAGGAGTCAGCTTCGATGAGGTTGTGGCCCTGAGGAGGACAACCACACTCCAGGTGATGATTACCCATCCTAGAGGATATAGGCATCCAAAATTGGACTAGACTAGTTTAAGAAAAAAAAGAAGATGACACAAGTTTGTTGGACATAAAGTGGGGAAGTCTGAGAAGAGATGGGGACAGACATTAATTTCATCCAAATATATTATATGAAGTTTGCCAAGAACTAGTAACAAAAGGGAATACATAGTGGAAAAGATTCTTTTCTTATTCTCATAAATGATTGGATGTGACTTCAAAAGCATGAGCAACAGAAAGAAAACAGTAACATCTGCTTGAACCCATCTAAGAGGTTTGACAAAGCAGGGCAATCCACACACTACTCTATATACAAAGAATGGGAATTCAATGACCAAAAAGTATGTGGAATATCTACAAATAAACTGGTGTTATAATTGTTAGAGAATTGTTATAAACATTTTTCAAAAGAAAATCTACAGATGACCAAGGATAAATTTTCAAAATCGTTAAGTCAAAGTTACAATGGGATTATTCTCTATAGTTGTTAATAAAATGGACATTAGAAAGAAAATGGATGATAGAGAACAGGTGAAGTCAAGGGAAGCCTCTACACAGCGAGGATGTATGTCTTGACAGTCATAGAAGGCGTTTTGGATACTCTTCTCAAGATATTTAGAGAACAAATATGATAGTTTTCAAAGTTTAACTAACAAACAAAAGGATTTGTTCTCAGAGAAATATCTACCAAATTCATTGTGACATCATAATAACAAAAATATGAAGATAATAAAAATGTCTACCAATAGAAGAATGTTTAAGAAGAACATTCCCCTTTTTCTTTCTTTCTTTCTTTCTTTCTTTCTTTCTTTCTTTCTTTCTTTCTTCCTTTCTTTCTTTCTTCCTTTCTCCCTTTCCTCTCTTTCTTTCCTTCTTTCTCTTCTTAATTCCTTTCCCATTTATACACAATCACACATATGTAACCAATCAGATATAAATGCATAAACATACATTCTGCATTTAGCAAGATGACAGGAAAACAATATTTCAAGGAAATAGTTTATTTAAAAGCATATATTTTCATAGAGTGGGGAAGAATTCAAACACTTTACAAGGCATTATGATGACAAAGAATAACTTGTCTGCAAATATTCATGCATTCAAATTGAAAATAGGGAATTGGGTGGGCCATGTTGCGTTTCATTTATTTTTCCTCAAATAGGTAATCATGAGGTTGGAATTTATGAAGATTTGAGAACCTCTGAAATGAAGAAAGTTGGAGTGAGCAGCTAGAGAATCTCCTCAGTAGAAGCCACAGGTCCAGTACCTTCTACAGCACAGTGGGCGGCAGCAGCCATAACCATAGCCACCATAGCCACCATAGCCACCATAGCCACCATAGCCACAGCCATAGCCTAGGCCACCATAGCCATAGCCCAGGCCACCATAGTATCCGCCATAGTAACACATGGTGTCAGGAATGAGTGGACTGTTCAGAGAACGATAAATGGTAGGTTCCTTGAGACTGGCTGTCACCATTTGCCAAGGGCCTTTTATACACCTGGCTTGTTGCTGGGGAAAACCACAGGCATTGCGGCATCACACATCTCTGCATAATGCCTCAGAAAACATCACGAGTTCCAAGATTTACTGGACAGACAAGGCTGCATAACTGAGATAATTGTGCTCATAGATCAGGATCCCAAGTCAAATCATGGGGCTCTAATGTGAAATCCTGGTTCCATTTTCAAGACTGCCTCATTCTATATTTAACTTATTAAATATTTATAAATCTGTGGTACAATTCAAATAATAAAATATTTTTATGTTTTCAATATTTATTCATTTTCTAATTTTCTATAGGGGTTTTTAAATGTTTTGCTAATGTAGCATAAATGTTATCTTGAAGAATATATTTTCTGAATCTTGTGTATGTTGTTTTTAACTCAGTGGCTGTGTACATCCTGCAAAAGCATAGTTCAGATTTATTCTGAACTCAGTTATTTCATGTATCATGTGTTTCATGTATGTATTATTTTTAAATCTCCAGAAACTTAATGACTATTTTATGATTACAATATATATATATATATATATATATATATATATATATATATATTCATGCTTCTCTTTGTCATGTAGCACATGTAAGTGCTACAGATGTATTTGTGAAATAAACTGTGTTTTCCTTGCCTGCTCCCTTCCTATTTTTTTATTCTAAAGAAGGTCACAATTGTTTTACAAACAACAGTGGAGTGACTCTTTGAAGTTTCTGGGATTTTCTGGAGCCACACTCAAGGTCTAGACCCTTCAACAGTGTCCACAAGGCCTTGATTTCTCTCCCCCATTCTCTCCTAATCTCAGTGTATAAGTGCACAGACTCTAAAATGGACCCAGTAGAGTGTGGATTTTTCCCTGCACTTCAGTTTGAATATGGTCTTTCCAGTAGTAATGTAAACAGGATACCAAACAATGATAAGATATAATTTCATTTAGTTTAAAATTTTACTACATTAATTTAAAATACATTTGATGAAATGAATTAGACCCAGTGAAGAGCACAGCTCAATGACCTAGGTATGGTATCCCATACCTGTACTGTTTGCCTTCGGGACGCTGAGACAGGAGCTTCTGCTCAAAAATTTGAGGCTGTCCTGGGCTACATAGTTCTTGGCCAGCCTGAGAGCCTATCTCATAAAAATATGGTATAATAAGTTTGACAGTGAAGTAGAGATAGCTATACCAATGAGGTACAATTTACATAAGGGTAGACATCAGAGGACTTCTTAAGTAGAACCTCCCCCTCTTACTTTACAATGGCTGAGTGTAAATTTCTCCAGATACAATCTCTGTCAGTGGTAGACTTTGTTCTCTTTGAATATGAAATTAGTTACAGATGTGTAGATACGATGAAGCACTCTCTCCCTCTTATTTCCTTATTCTTACAGTCTTTAAACACCTAGCCACGGCTATAAGTTGAGCGAAATGTATGGGTGTATCTTTCTATTATCTGTCTGTCTGTCTGACTTCTCTGGCTGTGTAACTATCATCTATCTATCTATCTATCTATCTATCTATCTATCTATCTATCTATCTATCTATCTATCTATCTATCATGTATGTATCTATCCATCTATCATGTATCTATTTTCTATCTATCTATCTATCTGTCATGTATGTATCTATCCATCTATCATGTATCTATTTTCTATCTATCTATCTTTCTATTATCTATCTATTATCTATCTAATGTATGTATCTTTCTATCTATCATCTATCAATTAATCACTTATCTATCTATCATCTATCTATCTATCTATCTATCTATCTATCTATCTATATATCTATATATA
Source organism: Peromyscus eremicus (assembly GCF_949786415.1). Taxonomy (NCBI): domain Eukaryota; kingdom Metazoa; phylum Chordata; class Mammalia; order Rodentia; family Cricetidae; genus Peromyscus; species Peromyscus eremicus. Next base: position 9,423,051 of record NC_081428.1, read on the forward strand.
TATATAGATATCTCATATATACTTCCAGTGCTAATTTTATCAGTTGTGTATGATTTAAAACCTTAATATCTGGAACCATTGTAGACATTTTGATAGGGGATTTCCAGAGTTACAAAGGACATTTTATATAAGCTATTAAGATAGACCTTATTAATGGACATTAGCTTTAGTTTTTCCTTGAAAATGTTTGGTTCAGTTTAAGTTTATGTTGATATATATCAGCAAAGAAAGGTTTATATGTAGAAAATGATCTCCATGTCCTCTTTGTCAAGGTTCTCCATTATTTTCCAGGTACAGCATCTAGTGTTCATTTTACTGTTGTATTTCTCCCCATTCCACCACCTCCATCATGTGACTGATGTCACCACGTGTCACAACCCTGGAAATGTTACTGTCCCTCGTGTGGCTTTCACAGAGGCATCACGACGACTCTCTAATTGTGTGGTTGGGGACTCACTCCTCCAGCACAGCCTCATTCTCTGGTGTTCCCTCTTGTTTCGGATTTCTTTTGGGCTGTTGCAATTACTTCCTAAGAACAGAAGATTGGGTCCATTTTTCATTTTTTCTTCTCTCAATTGAGAACAGAGATACATGATTCAGGTACTGAGATATTTAGTCATAAGAAAATGTAAACCAGCAATTAGAGCAAGTTTGTTTAAAGTGGTTTCTTTTTCAAGAACAAGTATGATATTTTGTGTGTCATTTACTGCCTGGCTCGGGGTCAAGTAGTCAAAGGAGAGATGGCTGGAAATATGAAGGGCATAATGAGTAAGGCTGGGTTGCCATGGAGGAATGTGCAAGATATCCTGTAGGTAAATTTTTCTATGTATCCCAGTAAAAAGGCATCAGTGTTTTCATGCTGGACTCAGGATAATTTATTCATTAATCAACTTTTAACTGAAGGATGTTATCTAAATAAAGTGATGTATATAAATCAAACGGCATCACTTTTCTTAGAGTATCAGGAAGGGTGAATGAAGGACAGGCCATGCTTGAGCTGAGCCTTCTGCTCTGTAGTGTTGAATTGAGTTCACCTCATTACCTGCCACACAAATTGATTCCATGAATTTGAATAAAATAGGCATTCTCTCAATGTGTGCACTTATTTCTAGAAAGTCTGCTTTTAACTGCTGTGCCTTGCAAGGTATAGGGATTACCTTAAGTGATGACAATGAAGACATGACAGGCATACAAGGCACATATACAGAAAAGCTGGGGTCGGGTGGGACATGCTCTCTGAGATGCAACAACAGCTGCTGAGATAGCCTGAAAAAGGAGGAGGCAGACTAGCTCATGTTGTTTGGGAGCAGTCTCCAGCTGTAGGCATCAGAGATAGCATGGAAAGGGAAAAGGTAGATTAGCCAATCTTAGTGGGGAGCAGTGTTCAGCTGCATGCATCAGAGATGCAGGTGATGCTTTCTGCACACAGTCAACATCTGTTCTTGTGCCAGGGGAAGGTCTTACCTTTCCTCTGAGCCTGACCCAGGGAGGCTGAAGCACTGGAATCCTTGACATGGGTGTGCTCATGTCCATAATACACATTTACTCAGGGCTTCAACCACCCCCTTCATTTAATCATGGAAAAGCACATAAAGGAGAAATATACCTTAAACAACAGAGAAAATTGAACACTCAAGCTGAATGTTTTCAGAATAGATTTTATAGAAATGGAAAGAAAATTTCTCTTTGAAGCTATTTAGTCTTAACAAACGCCAAAGTAACTCCTCAAATGAAACATGTTTTTATGAATGTTGAAATCTCATATGAGAAACTTGCTAGCATTGAAAGATTAAACAGCACTACAATGTTCTTGTTTTTACTGTTCAGCAAGACAAATAAGTTATTTATGTCATGGATGGACATTTGGGAAATGTAGGAGGTGGTAGGAGAAAGAGTTATACAGTCCAAGCAGCTCCAGACAGTTCTCAGGAGAATGTGTAGGACCAGTATCTTCCACAGCAACATTGGAGGGCAGCAGCCTTATCCATACCTGCCATAGTCATAGCCTATGCCACACAATAGCAGTTAATAGCTCATGGTTTTGAGAGTGGAAGGGTTCAGTTGAGCAGATTGCAATTTCCTTTTTGTGAATGTCACCAGCTGCCTGTGGCTTTTCAACAATTTACATTTTGGGAAGGGCAAGCCACAGGAAGGTGTTAGATTCATGCTTGACGTTAATTCATATTTTTACTTTTAGGATGCACGGTTTAATAGGGACACAGATGCTTTTCATAGTTAAGAATCCTTTTGGCATTACGTCAGGATCCCAGCAACCCAAGCAGATATCTTTAACAGGAATAATTGTGATATGTGAATGCCCAGTCATGAAACACTATGCTTTTGTTAGTTAAATGTCTATGACAAGTCTCACTGGAGGCACATTGTCCTTGAGCTTTGTGCTCTATTTTGCTATAAGCTTTTCATTTCACAGCAGTATTAGCATTTAGGATTTATTAGTGTCTCTGTACAGAGTTCATGACCAGAGACATTAGTGTAGCTACAAAGCTAACAAAATACCTATTCGTCATTAGTATGTAAATAATTGTGTCCTCTAGATAAGTGCTGGCCATGAATATTTAAGTAGAATGTCTGTAAGTCCCTTTGTTATTTTACTGCCATCTCTTCTTTCACCTTGAAATTTGTTAGGCAGTGTCTTGTTAGTTGGTATCTAGGTGGCTTTATTACTGAACTATGGGATTTTCCATGAACTTATTTGTTAATAAACTTTTAAAAACGTATGTTTCCTCCCTTGAGTGAATGAATAACTTTGTAATATAAAGTCCACATTGTCATCTGTTCTCTGTTCAAGACTGAGATTGATCATGTCTCAATTCCAATCCAAATACAGATAAGATATTTCCCCAGATCTCCCTGCATACTCTTGGGCAGTAGCATGTTAACGACAGAGAACAAGGGTCAAGGTATGACCCAGCGCTAGAGTTGAAAGACTGTCATTTCTGGGAGCTGGTGATACATATTACAGATGTGAGCTTCCTATTACACGAGGTCTGGTGTCTCCTAAGTAATATTATTTTCCATGTTCTTCTTTCAGTGGACATATTTTCTTTTCAGGATGGATATAAAAGTATATAATTTATGTTATACATTAACAATGAATAACCTGAGTTTAGTGAATTTAATAAACAAAGAAGAAATTTAATGAGAGAAGTAAAAAGTACAAAATAGTTCTGAAAGACATTCAATCTTTTGCTTGCATATGGCAAAGATTAATATTGGTTAGCTGGTAGGGGTCCTCAGATAATCTGCAGTTTCAATATAATCTATGACATAATCTTAGCTGATATCGCAGGAATGTTGACCATGACTTCAAGATTTTTTTTGAGGATTTAAGAGAAACAACGGGCAAGAGGTAAGGCAATGGTCAAAAGTAATAAAGTCAGAGGCTTTGCAGCTCTCAACTAGAAAACAGTACAAACTACAAAGGTTGGGGTCTTGCAAGTTTAGAATTAGAATAACACACATACTACTCTCTCTTAATCCCGTGTGTGTGTGTGTGTGTGTGTGTGTGTGTGTGTGTGTAATGTTGGCAGTCCAGTAATTTATGATTAATTGATTTTCATGAAGAAAATCTGGTGGAAAAAGAATATACTATTCTAAACATATAGTATTGTTACATTTGGATATTTTAATAGAAAACAATCAATATTATTTTTTAGATTTATGTCTTTGATTCCTCTTTGAGTTAAATCCTTGTTAAGATAGAAAAAAATATTCCCATTCATGAGTTTTGTAAGTGAATATCCAATTTTAGTAATGCCATGAATATTCTAAATTCAGTCATGAAATGTTCCATTCCTAAGTTTCATAGACCCAGGTATTAGAAACATTCTGCATTGTGTAAACACAGTAGTAATACAGTGTGTTTGAAGAGCCTTTCAGTACTGTTCTCTATTGGCAGGTATTCATTTCTCTCTCCTTCTCTTTTCTCCCGTGTGTATCTACTGCCAGGTAGCTGCAGCCCCCAATTATCTGCTAGGAACATCTGTGGTGGATTCTTCAGTGACAGGTTTCAGAGAAAGATTCAGAGCTGGAAGGGTGGCAGGTGCTGTATTATTTCATCTGTATTAACAAAAATTACATGACCTTTGACACATGTTCTTTTTAAAATATGTTATGAAAATCACTTTGTGTATCTCTAACAACTTTGGCTTCCTGTGGAAGTTACAATGTGGCTCCCAAAGCTTCCTTAGTCAAATAAAACAGCAGTGGATCTGATAAATCAAATAAGCACCCCCACAGTTGAATATACATTTATTTATCTGGATTAAGCCACCATCTTCTAAAAATAGACAAAACAATCTCTTTTCTTAACCAAATTTTGCAAAACTCCGTTAACAATGTGTTCATATGTGTGAGGAATCACTGGAACTCTTCTGCACAGAAAAATGAGTGGCAGTCTGAAGACAACCTGTATGAAGCAACAAAATAAATGTTGGACAGGAGAGTGATACCCCAACTGACCATAGAAGATAAATGCCCGTGACTTGCAGAAGCCTATATGTACAAATCACAACAAGCAGTTTCATTATATTAAATTTTAATTTCTTATCTTAAAAGATCAGCCTCTTTCATTCCAGTTAAAGAAGAGATATCCCAAAGAATAGGTCTATATTTAATGAAAGTTTTTTTTTTGTTTTAAAATGTGGAAATGTTCCCCTCTGTGAAAAAAGGGTTAAAAGGAGTTAACTATCTTGATGATTTGTATCACACAATAAAATCAGGCCACTCAAATACATATCGAATAGAGTGTTGAAAATTGAACAAGAATTTTATTTCTTTAGAATAAATTTAAATTATTTACATTTTGAGAATTCTGTAAGTGGACACTGTATTTACATCAGTCCCACCTCTTATTCTTCCCACCCCCACTCTGATTTCTCCCAGGCCCACTTGCATCTTAAAGCCCCGTGATTTGACAGTGGGATCCTGACATAGAGCACAGTTATCTCAGTTATGCAGCCTTGTCTGCCCAGTAAATCTGGGAACTCGAGATGTTTTCTGAAGCACAGTGCAGAGACATGTGATGGTGCAATGCCTGTGGTTTTCCCCAGCAACAACCCAGCTGTATAAAAGGCCCTTGGCAGATGGTGACAGCCAGACTCAAGAAACCTACTGCTTATCGTCCTCTGAACAGTCCACTCACTCCTGACAACATGTGTTACTATGGCGGATACTACGGAGGCCTGGGCTATGGCTATGGTGGCCTAGGCTATGGCTATGGCTGTGGCTATGGCTGTGGCTATGGTGGCTATGGTGGCTATGGTTATGGCTGCTGCCACCCACTGTGCTGTAGAAGGTACTGGTCCTATGGATTCTTCTGAGGAGATTCTGTAGCTGCTCACTACAACTTTCTTCACATCAGAAGTTTTTAGAAGTTATCATAAATTCCAACCTTATACAAAACTTTCTGAGGAAAAATAAACAAAATACAGCATGCCCATCATTCCTCATCTGTATATTGACAGCGTGACAGCTTGCAGAGAAATTCTTTGTTGTATTCATAATGCCTTTGAAAAATGAGACCCAGTTAGATTCTTACCGATTGTATTAAAATAATTTCCCTTTAAATAAACCATTTCACTGAAAATATTGATTCCTTTGGTTTTGCTTATTAATCTCCATCAATGTGGGATGGGTGTCTGTGTACTCCTGTCCACTCGGTCATAAGTGTGTGTGTGTGTGTGTGTGTGTGTGTGTGTGTGTGTGTGTGTGTGTGTGTGTTTTGTGGGTAAATAGGAAGAACATGGGGAAAGAGTAGGAAAGTAAAGGAGAGAAAGAAATATTTCCTTTGAACATTCATCTATTATTGAGAGACATTGGGGTTGTTCTCATATCTTTGCAGTTGTGAGTAATGTCACAATGAATTTGGTAGTACAGATATTTTTCTGAGGTCAAATCCTTTTGTCTTCTAGTTAAAATTTCAGAAGTATCACAAGTTGGTTTTATGAATATTTGAGGAAGAGTCTACATAGTGTTTTCTACAATGCCTGTCACCACACACATTCTCACAGGACAGAGGGTTGGTTGGCTTTCCTTCACATGTTTGCTAGTACCCATATGCTTTCAAAGAGCCATTTTATTAACAACTGTTGGCTAAAGTCTTATGTGACTTTGATTTGTAATTTTGATGTATTAGTGAAATGGAACCTTACTTTGCCCTTTGGTCATCTGAGATTTCTAATCTCTGATCTTGTTAGCATCAGCTTAACTATCTTCCTGCTGCTTAGCTGGAGATATTACCTAGTTTTGGTTATTAATCACCTATTTCTTGTATATATTGGTTTTCTTTTTCAGTTATGGATTGTTCCGTGGTATAAAGATTCTTTGTTGGATGCAAAAATGACTTTCTATTTTTGTTGTCTATTTTAAAAGTCATAACCAAATTGATTCTGAGAGTGAAAATTAGTTTTTTGAGCATTTCATAAACTGTGTTTTGGTCATATTTACTCTTCTCCCCATTTCCCTCCCAGATTTACCCTACTTTTTTCTCCTGTCCATACTACTTTGAGTCACATTTTTGTTGAACTAGCATTTTGAAAAATGCTTTCTTTTCTTTTTTGAGATAATATAATTATATTAAACATACCTGCTTGATTTGTACTACCTATATACCCTGGGATGTGTGGTCATCCATGGGAGCATGGTTGATGTACCCAGGGCCACATACCTAAAGAAACCATCTTCTAGCAGCTATCAATTTCCAACAGCTCCCTAGCTAGTAGTGAGACCTTGTGTACACCTCCTTTCTCCATGTTGGGATTTTGTCTTGTTTGAGCTTGCACAGATCTTGTGCATTTGTCACAACTGCTGTGAGTTCACATGTTCACACTTTTTGCTGTGTCTGGAAAGCAATGTGTGCTTGTATTCATCCACTGCCTCTTGCTTTTATAATCTTCTCCTTCCTCTTTTGTAAACAATGATAGCAGATCTTTGTGAGAATGGGGTATGATATAGATGTCCCATTTATGGCTGAGTATTGTGCAGTCTTTTATACTCTGCTCATTGACCAGTCATGGGTCTTTGCAAGAATCAACATCTACTGCAAAAATAAACTTCTTTGAAGAAGATTTAAAGGTGCACCAGTCAAGGTCATAATGACAAGACACTGTTAGTCTTTAATGTTGTGTTCATTTATCAGCATAATAATAGCAGGTTTCCTCTAGGTCTAAACACATGTCCAGCCATAGGTTCGTGGCCTGAGAATGATACCAAGTATGAATTTCACATTATAAAGGGTGCCCTTCATCCACTTAACTGGTTGCTGATTCCCATGCTGTTCCTACAACTATTGAACAAGTGGGTGTGTCTTGTCAGGCCAGATGTTACTGTGGCTTTCAGGGTTTACAGCTACATAAGACCCAAGGCTATTTTTCCCCTTATGTAGCATACATAGAAGTTACTCACTCATAAGTGGATGCTAGATGTAAAGCAAATGATAACCAGACTACAACTCACAATTCCAGGAAGGCTACCTAGTAAAGAGGACCCTAAGAAAAACACAGGGGTCACTCAATTACAGAGAAATGGATGAAATCTACATGAGCAAACTGGTGGTGGTGGTGGGGTAATGGAGGGCAAGGGTTGGGGGAAAGAGAGCTTAGGAGAGTGGGAGGTCCCAGCTGGATCAGAAGCAGAGTGGGAGAATGGGGAGGGAGACACCATGATGAATGTAGACCCCAGGGAATAGGAAGAAGCAGAGTGCTAGAGAGTTCCCCAGAAATCCACAAAGATATCTCCACTGTAGACTACTGGGAATGGTCGAGAGAGTACCTGAGCTGACCTGCTCTGGTGAGTGGATGGCCAAACACCCTGGCTGTCATGATAGAACCCTCATCCAGTGTCTGATGGAAGCAGATGCAGAGATCCACGGCCAAGCCCCAGCTGGAGCTCCGGGAGTCCAATTGACAAGGAAGAGGAGGGACTGTATGAGGGAGAGATATTGAGACCATGATTGGAAAAAGCACAGGGACAAATAGCCAAACTAGTGGAAACTCATGAACTGTGAACCAATGGCTGAGGAGCCCCCATGGAACTGGACCAGGCCCTCTGGATAAGTGGGACAGTTGTTTAGCTTGAACTGTTTGGGAGGCCCCCAGGCAGTGGAGCCGGGACCTGTCCTTGGTGCATGGGCTGACTTTTTGGAGCCTGGGGCCTATGCTGGGACTCTTTGCTCAGCCTTGGTGTAGGAGGAGGAGACTGGACCTGCCTCGGCTGGGGGGTGGGTTGGGGGAGAGGGCTGGGGGGTGGGAGGAGGGAGGACAGGGGTTTCCGTGGGTGATATGTGAAATCAAGTTATTTATAAAATAAAAATATTAAATAAAAAAGAAAGAAAACGTTAAAAAAAAAGAAGAAGTTTCCACAACTTTGGAAACTAGCTAGTAGGGCTAACACTTTCATGTAATTACCTGACTGATCTTTTCATGTTCTGTGACTCAGGAATTTGCTGTCTTCATCAATAAGATCTTACCATCAAGTCTTAGAAGCTAAACAAGAGGACTGGTAAAAGTCTGTCATTTTGGGCGTGTCTATGAGATCTTTATAGCCAACGATTATGAAAAGTCTAACCCATTGTTGGCACAGGGACTTTTATTTCTTAGTCTGTATTGTTTTACCTTTAGTTCCTCCTCCTTGCTGCCCTCCTGCCCCCCATTCCCATTCTACTTTTCTGCCTTACACATTTATATTAATCCATTCCACTTTTACTCTCTTCAAAGTCCTGCCCTCCCCTCATGTCCTTTTAGTAATTTCCTGACCTCTACAGATCTATAAGAATGGCCTGGTGTTGGCATAACAGTAGACACATTGATAATGGAAACTGATAGAGAAGAAAATAGGCAAAGCACTAGAACTCACTGGCACAGGAAGAGACTTTCAGACTAGAAATTCAAGAAGCACAGTTGTTAAAACCAAAAACCAACAAATAAGAACTCAAACAACTAAAGCTTCTGTTCAGCAAAAGACATCATTATTTGAGTGAAGAAGCATCCCATATAATGGAAAAATCTTTAATGGCTATACTTCCAATAGATGCCTAGTATCTAAAATATACAAAGACCTCAAAAAAAACTGAACATCAGGAAAACAAACTATTCAATTATAAAATAGGATGTGGAACTAAACATACATATCTCAAATGATGAACTATAAATGCATGAGAAACATTTTAAAACTGTTCAGCATCGTTAACCATCAGAGAAATGCAAATGAATATTATCTTGAAATTTCTTCTTACTCCAGTTAGAATGGCTAAGATGGAAAACACAATTGACTGCAAATGCTGATGTGGAGTTAGAGAAAGGAAACACTGATTTGTTGCTCGTGGGAGTGCAAACGGGCTCAGCCACTATAGATATCAGTATGGAGTTTCCTCAAAGTCTAGAAAGAGATCTGCTACATGATCCAGGAATGCTAGGCTTGACTGTATGCAAAGGAATCTACATCTTACTAAAAATTACCTGCTTATTCATATTCATACTCATTGCTGCCCTATTCACATACATCTAAGAAATGGGAGCAGCCTAGATGACCATCTACAGATGAATGCATAATGCAACATGTTATATTGACTCAATGTGATATTATTTAGTTGTTAAGAAAATGTAATTATGCGATTTTCAGATAAATAGAGCTGAAAAATTCATTCTGAGTGAGGTGACCCAGACCCAGAAAGTCAAATGTCATGTGTTTTCTCTTACTTCTAAATGTTAACTTTGATTCTTCATATATGTGAGTTTAATTTGGTATATCCCAGAAAATTTTATACAAGTTCTGTAGACTGAAGCTTACGTTTATTCCTTTCATTTAAAATTTTATTTTCATACACTGTTTGGTTTTATATACAGTCCCTTTCTATGTATGCAAGACTGGTTTGTTCTATAATGACCATAATTATATCACTGTCAGTGTCTGCGGGTCCAAAGAATTTCAAGTTAGGCGCTGTAAAATCAGAGGGAAATTGTCTACTCATGAAATCATCTAAAAGATGTATTTACCATGATGTTACCTCATTTACATATATTTGTTTCTTTCACTGTTATACTCCCTGAACTCAACACGTTTCCTAGATATGTTTTATTTTATACAGCATATATTTTGATAACTTTAAGAAATTTTCAAACCAAACCAAACCATGCCTTCCAATAAAGGCTTTGCATCATTAATAGAAATACTCCAGCCTTCACCTACAAACTGGCACAAAGAAAGTGCATGTGGCTTATTTGATCAATCTTAAGGAGTCTGTACAGTTGTTCTTTAGAGGGGACAATTTTCAGGATTGTATCTGATGTTTTGTGCACACAAGGCAAAGGTCCCATCACTGAAGCATGCCCATGGAAGTAGATGTTCTTTGTGTGTGTGTGTGTGTGTGTGTGTGTGTGTGTGTGCACGCGCGCGCACAGGTGCTTGTAGTAGGCACACATATGTAAGTGGGTAGTTGGGTGAATATGCATAGAGGCCAGGGAAGAAATTGTCTGCCCTGTTCTCTCTCAACAAAATTTATTACAATGAGATGGGTTCTCTCCCTGCATATGGAGCTTTCCTAGCAACCAGCAAGCCTTAGAAATCCTCCTGCTATGCCGGGCGGTGGTGGCATACACCTTTAATCCCAGCACTCGGGAGGCAGAGCCAGGTGGATCTCTGTGAGTTCGAGGCCAGCCTGGGCTACCAAGTGAGTTCCAGGAAAAGGCGCAAAGCTACACAGAGAAACCCTGTCTCGAAAAACCAAAAAAAAAAAAAAAAAAAAAAAAAAGAAATCCTCCTGCTTTTTTTTTTCATGTTTAACAGCCTTTATTTATTTGTTTTTTTGTTTATTTGTTATTTATTTGTTTATTTATTTTTGCTTCTTTTTAAAAATTTTTTTATTTTTATTTTGCAATACAATTCAGTTCTACATATCAGCCACGGATTCCCTTGTTCTCCCTCCTCCTGCCCCCCTCGCCTTCTCCCCAGCCCACCCCCCATTCCCACCTCCTCCAGGGCAAAGCCTCCCCCCCCGCGGACTGAGATCAACCTGGTAGACTCAGTCCAGGTAGGTCCAGTCCCCTCCTCCCAGGCCAAGCCAAGCGATCCTGCACAGGCCCCAGGTTTCAAACAGCCGACTCATGCAATGAGCACAGGACCTGGTAACACTGCCTGGATGCCTCCCAAACAGATCAAGCCAATCAACTGTCTCACCCATTCAGAGGGCCTGATCCAGTTGGTGATCCCTCAGCCATTGGTTCATAGTTCATGTGTTTCCGTCCGTTTGGCTATTTGTCCCTGTGCTTTATCCAACCTTGGTCTCAACAACTCTCGCTCATATAAACCCTCCTCATTCTCGCTAATTGGGCTCCCAGAGATCCACCCGGGGCCTAGCCATGGATCTCTGCATCCAGATCCCTCAGTAGTTGGATGGGGTTTCTAGCACGACAATTAGGGTGTTTGGTCATCCCATCACCAGAGTAGGTCAGTTCGGGGTGTATCTTGACCATTGCCGGGATCTACATGAACAGCCTGGACATGAGTGGGGGTAGTGAAGGGTGAGGGTCGAGGGAAAGAGAGCTTGGGGGAGCGGGAGATCCCAGCTGGATCAACAACAGAGAGGGATAACAAGGAATAGGAGACCATGGTAAATGAAGACCACATGAGAATAGGAAGAAGCAAAGTGCTAGAGAGGCCCCCAGAAATCCACAAAGATATTTTTGCTTCTTAACCCTATGGCACTGATGTCACAGTATGAAGTTTCTCATGTGGGTTCAGGGGACTTGAATCAAGTTGCTCATGCTTTCATGGCAGGTACTCTATCTACTGAAATATCTCTCCAGCTATCTGGTAAACTGATAGGTGATGTTACTGCTCTCTTGCAAAGCTATGTGTGAGAGCACTTGTATGCCCTGCTAACAAAACAATAAGACATTAGTAACCCAAGCTGACTTGGGATTATCCACACAATCATAGTGCATTTCAAAGTGACATCTTCAAAGTCATTGCAGGGGCTCACAGGAAGAACATGGAGCATGTACAGTTTCCACACAAGTGGTATTTTATTTTCTGATGATTTTAAAACAACACATGGGAAAACAATGTGGTCAGGAAAATATCCAAACACGTTAACACTTGCCACCAAGTTACAAATAATGTAACCAGTAACGTAACCAAGTTAATTCACTGTTCATGGGGAAAATGACAGAAATGTACTCTTCCGGGTAAGATTGATGTCAAATAACAAAACAAAATAACATGAAAGAAAAACACATAGACCTTCTTGCTATGTGGTAATGAAAATCAAACAAATATAAAACGGAGAAAACAGAAAACTAATGATTTATATTATCTGTCAGAATTATATCATGTATTCATGCAACTGAACAAAGAATGGCTCAGAGTTTTGACAGCTGAATCAGGATGTACAATTTGGCCATGGCATCCTGATGTAGGGACATAATTATGTCAGTTATGCAGCTTTGTGTACTAATAAATCACAATTCATGATGTTTTCTGAAGCACAGAGGAGACATGTGATGCTGCAATGCCTGTGGTTTTTGCCAACAACAACCCAGGTGTATAAAAGGCTGCTGATGAATGGCGACATCCAGACTCAAGAAACTTACTGTTGTCTTCACCTGAACACCAGTAATTCATTTACACCTATTGACACCATGTGTTACTTTGGCGGATACTATGGAGGCCTGGGCTATGGCTATGGTGGCCTAGGCTATGGCTATGGCTGTGGCTATGGCTGTGGCTACGGCGGTTATGGTTATGGCTGCTGCCGCCCACTCTGCTGTAGGAGATACTGGTCTTATGGCTTCTATTGATGATTTTCTATAGCTGCCCAGCCTATTGGCTGTAATCTGCTGTCTTACTGGAAGTTTCTACAAGTTTCCCCACATCAGAAATTCCTAACTTCAAATTTCCCATTATACTAAGCTGGAGAGTAAACCAAATTAAACACAACACTCCCGTATTACTTCTCACCTTCAGTTGGACTAGATGACAGCTTGTAGTGTTCTTGTCTACATAACGCCTCATAAAATGTGAGCCAGCTGGACTCTCAACTTGTGTGTAAAATACATGCTTTTCAATAAACTATTTAATTGAGAATATTTTTTGTGTATTTAAAAGTCTCCATCATTTTCAGACATATGCTTGTATGTTTGTGACTACTTTGACACATTTGTGCAGTTGTTTGTGGATGAATGACAGAGAAGTAGGAGAGGGCAAAGGAAGAGATAAAGAGTGCAGGAGAAGGAGAAGCAGAGGGAGACATTTCTTTTAAACATTCATCTATTGATACACATTTGGGTTGTTCTCATAGCCTTTCTTTTTTATTAAATGATATAAAATTGGCTTTTCTTTATAAGTAAATAAATTTGATTTTACCATTAAGTAGAACTGAGGTTGAAGTATCATCTCCTCCACTTTTTAAAATTTAGTTTTGTTCTCATTTTCATTAGTTATTTGTGAGTATTCCATGTGATATAATTTAATTATATCCACCCCTGGTCCTTCTGCTCCCAAGTCCACACCCCTTTCACTATTCAGCTAACTTTGTGTACTTTTTAAGAACAAACAAATCAAAACAAAAACCCTAAAAACCAAGAAAAAGATCAAATACAGTTTGTGCTGCCCACGTACTCTTGAATAGATGGCCATCCACTACAACTTGGTCTACCCACTGAAGACTGCAACCTTAAAGAAGTTTTCTCCTTCTCCAGAAATCATCAGCTATCAATAGCTCCCTAGCTGGGTATGGGAACTCATGCCCACTTCTATTTCCATGCTGGAATTCTTTCAGGCTTGTGAACTCTGTCTCAGCTGCTGTGGGTTCACATGCACCATGTCCAGCCTTGTCCAGGAAACACTATTTCCTAACACTCAGTCACCAGTTTATGACTCTTACAATATTTCTATTGCCTTTCCTCTTCAATGCTCTCTGGTACTTGAGAAGACAGGCTGTGAAATACACGTCCTGTTTAGGGATAGGCATTCCCTAGTCTCTTATTTTCTATACTTTGATCATTTGTGGGTCTCTGTGTTAATCAGCATCTTCTGAAAAATGCTTCCGTGATGAGAGATATACTGATCTACAGGTATAATGGTAAGCCACTAAGAGTCATTAAATCCACATCTTTTCTATCATGAGAAACATCACAATGAATGTGGTAGTTGCAGACCTATATTTGAGACCAAATTCTTTTGTCAGTTAGTTAAATTTTCAGAAGGACAATAAGTAAGTTCTACGACCATTTTGAGAGTAGTCTATACCAATGTTTTCTGCAATGGCTGTCATCGTGCACATTCCCAACAGTGTCCAGAGTTCCTTTTATTCCCCCATGTTCTCTACCATCCATTTTCCCTCTGTAGCCATTTCAATATGAGAAGTCAGCTGGTGTCACTCACATATGACAGAGGGCTGATCTCCAAAACATATTAAAAAAAACTCAAGAAACTAGACATCAAAATACCAAACAATTCAATTAAAAAATGGGCTACAGAGCTAAACAGAGAATTCTCAACAAAAGAATCTCAAATGGCTGAAAGACATTGAAGGAATTGCTCAACATCCTTAGTCATCAGGGAAATGCAAATCAAAATGACTCTGAGATACCATCTTATACCTGCAGAACGGCTAAGATAAAAAACACTGATGACAGCTTATGTTGGAGAGAATGTGGAGCAAAGGGAACACTCTTCCCCTGTTGGTGGGAGTACAAACTTGTACAGCCACTTTGGAAATTAGTATAACAATTTCTCAGAAAACTGGAATCAATCTACCTCAAGACCCAATGATACCACTCTTGAACATATACCCAAGGGATGCTCAATCATACCACAAGGACACTTGCTCAACTATGTTCACATATGCATATCTTTAAAATCTTATGTTAGAATAAGACAAAGACTTATCTAAACCTATCACTCTAAACAGGAACTGCATAATGGCACCTGAGCTATGTCTCTGAAAGGGTTACATTGCTTGTGTGTACAAAGGAATTTTACACAGCCTTTTCTGAAAACAACTCCATATTATTTCCTCTGTTTCTACTTTCTTTCATTTACCACAGGAACTAGAAATTGCTTTTCTTAGGGTCTTTTCTTAGAAGTATTTCATGATAAATATTCCAACGAAAGGCTCTTAGCCAAAATTGAACAAGATTGGCTAAAGGAGGAGAAAGCTGTATTATCCCAGAAGAGTAGAGGGACCACATGTGACTTTGTGATATGTTAGCTTTTACCTAAATCACTGGTTACTCCCAAGCATCCCTGTGACTCTTCTGTCTTCTCAAGCACTCAGAGGAATTCTGACCAGTGAAAGGAGACACATTTTACTTTTTCCCTTCAGAATTTCTTGTAACTGAAGCATTTCTTTCCTGGATTACTGAAAATGTTTTTCTATTCTCTTCTAAGTTTAATTAAGATCATCTTAACAGGCTAACATTCGTTTTGAGGATACACAATTTATAAATCTGTGAAAACTAATGCCAGAATTTTAATTATGCTGCAAATCCAAATTTGTTTGATTTCTTTAGAGATGGCCTTTTAAAGTGCTTAATTAATAGCTGTAAGTGGAAATATTTATATGGTAAAAGGAAATAACAATCATGCCAGGCATACAAATACAAGGCATTTGTTGGCATCAAACACATTAAAGAATATGCTATGAAGAATTTGTTAAACGAACAAGAAATTGTTTCTCTTGAAAACACAATTAAGTTTGAGGAATAAGAGGGTAGTGATTACCACAGTAAATATTGATCATTATCATCTTTATCCTCTTTCATATTTGTAGAGTACCAAAGAGATTATGTATAGAATCAACTGCCTGAAACAATAGAACTAAAGATGGAATTTTATAATGACAGTTATGTACTTTAAGGCTTTAGGATTACATGAATGATAAAATGCCAATTTAACTTAAGATACGATCTAAAAAACTATATTTCATTCTTTATTGAATGACAACATCTATAATAAAACAACATGTAATTTTCAAGTAAAGGGAGAGAAAAACAGAACCAAGGCAATAGCTGTGTGGATCAAAAAGATGGCTGCCAAGCCTGACAACCTGAGTTCAAAGCCTTTGATTCACAGTGGAAGCAGGCAATCAATTCCTACATGTTGTCTTCTGACCTCTCTTTGTACTGTGTGTGTGTGTGTGTGTGTGTGTGTGTGTGTGTGTGTGTGTGTGTGTGTGTGTGTGTAGTTATATTCTGGCAACATACACAAACAAAAACACACATACATATAAAAAAGAAATTAAAAATTATTTAAAAGAGAGAAAAGTAGGATATAAAATATCTGACTAAACAAAAAATGGAATATGCAAACCTTGAGAAAAGATCAAACAGTGAAGGTATGGTAAACCCATACATACATATTTTATATCCACATATTGGTAAATAGTATATATAAGATAAATTTATTAATAAAATTTCAGAAAATTAAAGTCTGGATAAACAGTGTTAAATACATGTTGCTAAAAGAGACACTCTCCTAATATGCCAAATGTATTTGAAAGTTAATTATGAATCTAATATAATATGCTAACATTAATATGAAGATAATAAGCATTACCCACATTAATAACAGATATGATACACTTTAAGGCAACAAAACTATACAAGTAAAGAATGCAATATAACCATGCAGAGAACAAAACATTAAAAAAATCTAGTAACATTCAATGTTATGTGAATAACATGGTTATCAAATTAAGTAAAAGCTCTTGCCACAACATTAATGGAATTAAATACATATGAATATGAATAACTATATGAGTAGGTAATTCAAATATAGGTAAACAAGGATATAAAGAGTTTAAAAAATGGTGCACTTACTAAATTTGACAGAAAGTTGAAAATAACTGAATCTGAAGTTAGAAAGCATAGTTTTCAAGTGAGCAAGAGGAGTTCTAAACCTGAGGAAAAGCTACCATAAGTAAGCTTCCAAACACTATAACGCACTTCAAGTTGTGGTTTGAATTTTAGTCACGTATCATCAATTTTAGAAAACTATAAAAAGAGTGAAACAAGAAAGTCTACACAACTTCCAAATTAGAGAGTTACCTTGAGACAGGTCAAATACAAAGTCACAATGCAAGCCATCAAAGTTTAAAACTAAATAATGCTGTTGATATTGTATGTAGAATAAAAAGAAGTGTGAGTGTGTGCATGCATTATGTGTGAGTGTGTGTGAGCATGTGTGTAAAAGAGTGTATTTCTGTGTGTGAGAGTGTGAGTTTGTGAGTGTGAATGTGAGTGTGTGTGTGAGTGCGAGAGAGAGAGAGAGAGAGAGAGAGAGAGAGAGAGAGAGAGCACAAACGCATGTGTGTGTGTGTGTGTGTGTGTGTGTGTGTGTGTGTGTGTGTAGGTGATGTGCTTATGCACCCCAGAGGAGAATGTTGAGTGCCTAGTTCTGTTGCTCTGCACCTTATTTTTGTGATACAGGACCTCTCACTGAATGTGGAACTAGGATGGCAGGTGCCAGTGACCTCTTGTTTCTAACCCTCCTGGGGCTGGAGACCACACAGCTTTGTCTGTGGGTGGTGGCATCTAAACGCAGGTCTTCATGTTAGTGTAGCATCTGCTCTTACTAACTGAGTCATTTCTCCAGTCCCCACAAAGCAACATTTATAGAGACATGTAGACTTCTAAATTGTGTATATTGGTTAACAGAAAATTGGTATGTGTTGCTGTTGGGATATGATTATCTTGTGACTAAATAGTACTAGAGGGGTTAATAATTTACAAAAAGTTCTATTTATGTTAAATCACATAAAATGATTTCAACACAAACTGTAAAGAATAATTTGACAGAACTTTAAGAAGAGATTGTATGAGTATTTTGAGGTGAATGCAATCCATACATATTCTAATTAAAGAGTATCTAAATAAACTTATTAAATAAATGAGAGACAACTAGCTAAAAGTCACCCGGGCCCTGGAGGCACTACCTGTGCCCCCCTTTGCCCATCCATTACTCCCCCAGATGCAAGCCAGCAGCGAAGACTCCTGCAGGCAGGCATCCCCACCAACATTCCCCATCCCACCCGACCTTGTAATCTGTAAGATCCACCCCCTGCCCCAAACCACTGGTCCCCCTGTGACCTCAGTGGCTCTCTGAGACACAGAATCTGCCAGTTTTGATTAAACCAAGAGGAACAAGAGCATATCCCTCAGACAAGAATCTGCCAACCCTGATTGGACCAAGAGCTCAATTGGACCAAGAGCTCTGATTGGTCCAAGAATAGCCCCTTGAGACACAGACACAGCCAGTACAGAGTGGACCAAGAGCAGCTCCCTTAGACACAGACACCTCTCGCACCTATTGGAGGAAGAGATGGGTAGACACCAGTGTAAAAATACATACAACAACATGAAGAGCAATATGGTACCACCAGAACCTAGTGGTTCTACCACAGCAAGACCTGAACATCACAATTTAGGAGAAGCAGAAGAAAGCGACCTTAAAAATAACTTAATGAAGATGATAGAATTCTTTAAAGAGGAAATGAAAAATTCCCTTAAAGAAATTGAGGAAAAAACAAACAAAAATTGGAAGAAATCAATAAAAGAGAAAAATACAAACAAATGTATTTACAAAACTGTGGACAGAAATGTTACAGCAGCTCTGGTCATGACAACTGAACGCAGCAATCACAGTTGTGTCAGTGTGAGACAAATGCCTCATGGGAAATGAACACGGGGAAATAAGAAGCTGCTTGTTCCTGAACAGAACCTTTAACCAAGTGGCTTTTTAATATAATGTTTATTAATAGCGGCATGCCATAGTATTGTATTGCTTATATTAAATCTAAGAGGTTGTTTTTCTTTAGTGAGTTACATGCAAATTGTACATTGTTGGATGATACATTTTTCCAGTCTGCTTATACTATCCTTTCATAGGTGAATTTAGAGTATTTATATTTTAAGTAATTATTGATACCTGAGAGCTTTAATATGTCAGTTTGTTATCTGATTTCTATTTATTTTATCCTTGTTTTCTGCTTCTATTTCACTGATTATTAATACAACTGTTTTACTGATCCAGTCACAAAGACATGGAGATTAAAGAGGATATTAGAAAAGTATCAAGGATTTTAGAGAAAAAATAAATGTATTTGTTTTACTGTGTTAATGAGATTATATCACATAACTTTTCGTAATGTCTGGCAAACTTGGGACTTACTCTATTGATGGTATTTTTAAATGAATATAAATTTAATGTAGCTAAAAATATCATTTGGGAAAAATGTTTCTCACAATAAAGAACACCACATGACACTCTTTAGATTTTTATTTTATGTGAAACTATTGAATTAATCCCTTTTAATGAAAATAGTATGAATTCTCTGAAATATCATCAAATGAAAAGTTCCCCATGATTGCAAATTTAGCCTGAATAGAAATATATTTGAACAGGCCAAAATAAAATAGGCTGTTCAGAAACAAAGAAATATGTTTCCGTTCAAATGTTCTTTGTCCAACAATAAGTGGAGAACAGAGACAACAGCTGGATGTGATGATAAAAGTTCATCCTCAGCTACACAGCTGGATGTGATGATAACAGTTCATCCTCAGCTACACAGCAAGCTCAAGGCCATCCTGAGCTCTGTGCGATCCTGTCCGAACCAGCCTACCACCAAACAAAAGATAAAGACGACAAATATGAGCAGGAAAAATGAGGCTCACCTTGTGAGAAGTATTGTATTACAGCGTAATTAATGCAATTATTGGTTATGACATCAGTCTATTCTGATAGGGTTTTAGTATTTTGGATATTTTATCAGTGGGTATAGGTTTATTTGCGTGCATACACTTACATTAGTGTTACCTAATAATACTATCTTTCTTTCTTTGACTTTAGGGAGAACTCCGTGGTTTTTCACAATCACTAATCAAAATTCAGAAGAGGGGGCAGTGAAATCACCTGCACTGTTTTTTTTTTAATTTATTTTTATTTTTATATTTTATGTTTCTCAATGGAATTCATAGGACTGGAATGTTTGGCACCAGATAAAGAAGATAGATGCAGAGTCATTCACACCTCAGCCACAGTCCGGGCTCTATAATTGGAATGCTGACCACTGTAGTAGTTTCTGGAATGGCACAGGGTGTATGTGGCAGAAGCACAGCTATGGATTTAGTTGAGAAGTGGGGAATTGGCACTGACAGACTGCGACTGTCTATGCTGGACCTTCTTAGGGATGGCAAGAATGTATGAAAGAGGACAGGGGAGATGGTTGAATCAGTAACTGGCCTGACAGGCAAGCATGAGAAACTTGTGTGTGTATGTGTGTGTGTGTGTGTGTGTGTGTGTGTGTGTGTGTGTGTGTGTGTGTGTCTAACAGTTACATCAGTTGGATTTGGCCAAGATAATCTAAGTTTAGATCAGGTTTCAGACTAATTTTTTAAATCATTCTCAATGAGTTTATGATCTTCCTCAGATTGGCAGCTCTTGGGACATGTCAAGCAGGTAAAAAGAATGAGACGCTAACAGGGAAAACCCTGATAAAGTACATATCAATGTCCTCTCACGGCACCCTTATCAACAGTCCTCTGGGAGATGCACATAGCACTGTTGTTGACATCTGGACTTTTGCAATGAAACATAACTATTTCAAAGGTGAAAATGATTAGATTTTAGAGAAAATTTGGACATAAGGATTACATATTTGAAAAATAATAGACCTGTGCAAACTAAAATATTCTAATGTTGATTTGAAACTGATAAACTATCTCATGGTTTAATAAACTTACGTTGTTCTGGACAATGTATGTGTTTTTTAAGTATTTAAAATAAAATGACATATGTAGAAGTCATATTTTTAAGTCTTGTTGGTAAGCCAGAATGCTGTTGGTAGTGCTGACCTTGTCAGTATGATAAAGCAAATGACCATTCTCTAGTTGAGATATTTTAAAAGGTGAGAAACATTTCATAATATAGGGCTATAGTGTATGCAATCCAAGTACAGATGCTGTGCAAGGCACAATGCACACAAACACGTAGAAATGTAAGCCCTCTGCTGTGAAGTACAGCTCTTGTAGAAAACACTCATCTTTAATTTTTAAAAAATTTTTGAGATTTATAACTACAACATTTCTTCCTTCCCTTTCCTTCTTCCAAAGCCTCCCACATACCCCTCCTCACTCTCCAGAAAATTTATGGCCTCTTTTTATTTAATTTTTATTGCATGCATATATGTATACACATGTATATTTCTAGATATAACCTGCTCAGTCATTATTATGTTACTTGTATGTATTTTTTCAGAGCTGACCATTTGGCACCTTCCTGGGGAGGACTACCTATCACTCTTCCAGCTTTCTATATCAACCTATAGTATTTGTGCAAGACTGAGGACTCATGGTCTTTTCCTTGTCCACTTTGACATGTCCATCAGTGTTATTCCTGCTCAATAACTACACCCATAAAGTCTCACTAACATGATTTCTCAAATGTAAAGGGAAATACTTGTTTTTAAAACAAAACCATGGCCTAGAGAAGCAGTGGCAGATATTAAAAGCTATATAAAGGTAAGCTCTTATGGCTTATTAGAAATAATCGATATTTTTGCCCCAACCATTTTTAGAATCCTTATGATCACAAAAGGACAGTTTCGCTTTTGTCTGTCCTCTCTCATTCCCAGAGGCAAATGAACACATGCAACTTTTGCAAACTCACAAATACGTTTGGAAGACTATTGTAGGCAATTGTTAGGACTGGAACAAGGCAATACTTGAAACAAATATGGTTTATTTAACAATACAAATCTATTTTACATGTAAGTGAAGAGCCAAGTTTGATGTAGTCTACATTGTTATTAAGTACATTTTCAGAAGAGATTTTTTATAGATTGTCACACTGTATTATTGATTAGAATGAAACCATATAGACAAGTTGAATTTCTTTTTTCTTCTTCAGATAATTGAGAATATAATAGTGTTTTTGAAGTCACTAAAATAATTCTCATTTTAAGACACTTGGAGATACTTTGACTTAGAGAGGTTGTTATAATTAGGAGGAGACACAACTACAGAATCTCTTCAGTAGAAGCCACAGGACCAGTACCTTCTACAGCACAGTGGGCGGCAGCAGCCATAACCATAGCCACCATAGCCACCATAGCCTCCACAGCCGCAGCCATAGCCACAGCCATAGCCATAGCCTAGGCCACCATAGCCATAGCCCAGACCACCATAGTATCCGCCATAGTAACACATGGTATCAGGAGTGAGTGGACAGTTCAGAGAACGATGAGGTAGGTTCCTTGAGTCTGGCTGTCACCATCTGCCAAGGGCCTTTTATACAGCTGGGTTGTTGTTGGGGAAAACCACAGGCATTGCAGCATCACACATCTCTGCACAGTGCCTCAGAAAACATCACGAGTTCCAGGATTTACTGGGCACACAAGGCTACATAACTGAGATAATTGTGCTCCTACTTCAAAGTTCAATGGTCAATTCATAGAATCCTTTCATTTTTTCAAGACTCTAGGTCATTCTTTATCTAACTTAGTGAATGTATCACATAATTTTTGTCTCCTTTTTACATTTATTTAGTGTTCATTACCCCACAGGAAGGTCTTTGTGCTCTTTCATGTTTTTGTTATTGTTGCTGAAGAGAGCATTTCTGAAGTCTTGCTCATGAAGAATAAGCTATTTATTGCTTACACTATATGTAATTGGTGGCAAGTTTTTATCTTATGTTAATTTACTTAGATTTATTCCTAAGCACAAAGTTGCTCTATATATTGTTTTAAAACCACTGGAGCACAATGTACCATTTTCTGTGCAGAAACTGTACATGATCCATGTTTTTCTCTGTAAGCCCACGTAATGGTATTGTAGGTGTAACCCTGAAACTCATTCTTGTTGAGTGGGTGATCTAACATCAACTTCGATGAACCTTAATTTAAAAAAAATATTTTATTATTTTTATGTATTCAGGTTTTGGGGAATATATGTCTGGGTAGCATGTGGATACAGTACCTGAAAATGTCAGGTGTGGATTGTACATCCCCTGGAACTGAAGTTACAGATAGTTGTGAACTGTTGTGTGGGTGCTGGGAATTGAACCTGAGCCCTACAGAAAGAGCATCCATAGCTCTTAACCACTCAACAGTGTTTGCAACTCTAACTGTATTTGTTTTTAAATCAGGGTCCACATGTGCTCTTACACATAATTTTGAAAGAAAAGCAGTGACATGTCGCTTGAAAAGTTTACTCAGTGTTTGGTGAGACGACTCCATGGGTGAAAGTACTTGGCATGTTCATGTGAAGCTCTTAGTTAAAATCCCCAGAACTAAGGAGTCACATGCCTGTACCCTAGTGCTGTGTGAGTTAGAGACAGGAGGATTGCTGGAGCTTGCTGGTTGCCAGCCTAAGTCAATGTGTAGTGTGAGACTCTCTGTCAAAAGAATTCGGTGGGTAGATAGAACATGGAGTAAGGAACTTGGTGTTTACTCTGACTTCACACAAGTTCACTTGCCCCCTCTCAACTGTTTGCCTTCACCGCAGACATACCGCATGCAAATTCACACACACATCCACACATAGGCACAGTGTTTATGGTCAGTTTCCAGAAGTATGTGCTGTGGTGGAATCTTTGTGAATTATGCACAAAACGTTAGATACTAACCTGAATACAGTCTCTTCATAAAATCATGTTATGAGTACTCTTTAAAGAGACCAAGCAAGCTGTATGCACGTCCTCTGTCTCTCACTTTGTAGCTGATGGATGGAGTACAGGTAAGGAAGATGAAACCCATCATTAAAAGGCAATTTTACAATTTTTTTTATAAAATTGCAAATGCAGAGAGTTTGACATTCTAACAGACAAATCTAAACAAATAATATTCCACCATCACAAACATAGATATTAGATGATGTCATGAAAAAAATACTGCCGGGCAGTGGTGGCACATGCCTTTAATCCCAACACTTAGGAGGCAGAGGCAAGAGGATCTCTGTGAGTTCGAGGCCAGCTGGGCTACAGAGTGAGTTCCAGGACAGGCTTCAAAGCTATACAGAGAAACACTGTCTTGAAAAACCAAATAGTAATAATAATAATAATAAAATTAAAAGAAAAAATCCACTCTGATTTTACTGTACATATCTTAAAATTCCTTGAACTCACAAATATTGTCAATAGTAGATTTATGATCATTATATAACTAAACAAGTTTCTGCCATTCATCAATCCATCTTTCTTTCCTCCTTCCTTCCTTCCTTTCTTTCTTTCTTTCTTTCTTTCTTTCTTTCTTTCTTTCTTTCTTTCTTTCTTTCTTTCTGTCTTTTCTTTCATTCTTTCCTTCCATCTATTATCTATCTATCTATCTATCTATCTATCTATCTATCTATCTATCTATCTATCTATCATCTGTATCTATATCATTTTATATCTATATCTCTTGATATAGATATAAAAAAGAACATATGGCTGAAACTATATATGAAAGCAACATTGAAAACAAAATTCTAAATGAAAACATAACTCCAAACCAGGAAACTCCTATAAGATCACATAGGGAAGAGTTTCTTTGGTTGGGCTCAGCCATGTCTGCAAGGGAGTTCAACAGAACAGTCCACAAAAATGAAAACAGACAAGTTGCCTTGTGTCCAAATAGGAACGTTCTGCACAGCAGATCAATCCACACAGTGGAAAGCAAAAATTAAGGATACACAGAGTAGGGAATTAATAACTAAAATATATATGAAATATCTGCAACTAAACAGCACAATAAACATAAACATATTAAATAATTTGAGATTAAAATAGACTTTTTTTTTTCAAAAGAAAACCAGTAGATAGCCAAGGGGTAAAATAAGGTTCAATTTCACCACTATCTCATAATTGTGAATCAACGTTACAATGAGATTGTCCCCAGCAGCTATTAATTAAATGGCTATGGAGAGAAAAATGAGATGTCTTAGCTATGGTTTCTATTACTGTGACAAAACAGGTTGGAGAGGCAAGTGTTTATTTGGCTCATAGTTCCACATCACTGTTCATCATCAAAAGAAGTCAGGACAGAAACTCAAACAGGATAGGAACCTGAAGGCAGGAACTGATGCAGTGACCATAGAGGGCTGATGCTTACTTGTTTGCTCCATGTGGCGTTCTCAGTCTTCTTTCATACTACCTAGGTTCACCAGCCTAGGAATGGCACCCCCCTCAATGGTCTGGGCCTTCCCCATCAATCACTAATTAAGAAAATGTCTTATAGATGGATCTTATGAAGGCATTCTCTCAATTGAAGTTCCCTCCTTCCAGTGACATAAACTAGCCAACACATGGGTGTTAGAAAACATGTGAAGGAACAGAAACCTTGTACATTATTGAGAATATATGTGATAACAGCCATTACAGGAAACACTGTGTAGACTCCTCCCAAAATATTAGTAGAACTAATTTTTGGTTCTTCTGAAAACTTAACTAGCAGACAAAAGGATTTGATCACAAGGGTGTGTATGCTACTAACAGGTTCTTTGTGACATTACATACAATAGCAGCTCTATAGAAACAATCAAAATGTCTATCAATATATGAATCCAAAATCAAAATGTTTCCCGCTGCTGCTCTGCTTTCTTTTTATTCTCTCTCCTTTAATCTTCTCTCACTTATTCACTATTACACATAAGTGATGAAGAAGACACAAATACACAAGCATGTATCCCAAACCAATAGAGACATTAACAAAGATGTAAGAAAGGAATATTTTCAAAGAAATACTTTATTCAAAAGCATATATTTCCACACAGGTAATTTCTCTACTAGACCAGGATTATGAAGATTATGAAGAACTTCTTTCCCTATAAACTGTCACACAGTCCACCTGAGGATGAGGAATAAGATTGACACTCTGCTGTCCATTCATCTTGCTCATAGTTCAGTATAATGCTGGACATTTTGAAGATACTTAAGAATTCATGATTTGATCTGGAGATACTTCTAGTAAGACAGCAGGTTATAGCCAATAGATTGAGAATCTGTAGAAACTCCTCAGTAGAAGCCATAGGACCAGTACCTCCTACAGCACAGAGGGCGGCAGCAACCATAACCATAGCCACCATAGCCACCATAGCCATAGCCACCATAACCACAGCCATAGCCACAGCCATAGCCTAGGCCACCATAGCCATAGCCAAGGCCTCCATAGTATCCACCATAGTAACACATGGTGTCAGGAATAGACTCTTCAGTTATGGACAACAGGTAGGTTTCTTGAATGTGGGTGTCACCATCTGCCAAGGGCCTTTTATACACCTGGATGTGTGGTAGAAAAAGCCACAGGCATTAAAGTGTCACACATTTATCCTCTGTGCTTTCAAAAACATCACGAGTTCTGTGATTTGCTGGATACATAGACTGAATAACTGGGATAATTGAGCTTCTGTGTCACAGTTCTATGGTCAAATAATGAGATGTCTGGCATGAAACCCTGTTTCCTTTTTCAAGAGCCTGTCTATTCTTGTATTACTTTACATTTTGTTTATTGAAGACATATGACCTGGTTCTCTCACAGTGCAATCAGTAAAGTAGTATTTTCCTTCACACATTTTTTTCTTTCCGTTATTCCACAGGAAGGGTTTTGCCTTCCTTCTGTTTTTCCTTTCTCCCTTCCCTCCTTCCTCCCCTTTCTAGCTTTTTTTGTTTTTGTTTTTGCTTTGTGTTGTTTTTGTAAAACGAGTCTCATGTGGAAGAATGTATCCTGAGCCTTGCTAACACAGGATGGGTGAGGTGTGGGTGGGTGAGTTTTGTTAAGTACTAATTACTATTGTGTGTATCCTTGTGCAGTGTGTATTTCCCAGTCATGTCCTTTAATCTTGTTATTTCAATCTTCAGAAAAATAAATGACCTTATAATTTTTTTTTTAGTTCTTTGGGAATTTCATGCAATATATTTTGATCGTATTTACCCATCTCTATCATCTACTCCTAGATTCATCCCCTCTCTTACCTTCTCAATTGGAGTCCTCTTCTTCTTCCTTATTTTATTTTATCTTTTTGTTATTCTTTAGATTTCTGCTTGTTTTCTATTGAGAAACTGAAGTGTGGATCCAGATGGGAGGAGAGATGGGAAGAACTGGGAAGAATTCTTTCTTTCACAATAAACTCCAGGCCTCGGGAGAGAGGGGAAGACAAACCATATTCTGAATGTAAATGAAAAAAAATATTTTCATTAAAATAATAAAATAAAAATTAAAAGCTATCAAGTCCGATTTGTGCTGCCCAAATATTCTTGGATGTGACAAGTGGAGAGCAGTCAACCTACCAGAGTCCACAACCTTAAAGAAAACAGACTCTCGCTCTCCCAGTGGCCATCAATTTTTAAGAGTTGCCTAGTTGGGAGAGCTAGGGGAGCTGTCCACCTCTTTCTGTGTTGAGATTTTGTCTGGTTTGAGCTTGCGCAGGTCTAGTGGATACTGTCACATTCTCTGTGAATTCATATGTGTAATTCTCTTGTGTCAGGAAAGCACTATTGCTTTGTAGTCGTCCATCCCCTTTGGCTCTTACAATCCTACTTCTTCTTTCACAATAGTGTCTGAGCCTCAGGAGGAAAGGATGTAAGACAGATAATCCCAGTTATGGGTGAGCACTCCACAGTCAATTATTCTGTGTTCCTTGACAAGTTGTGGGACTCCATGTTAATCTCCATCGTCTGCAAAAGAAGCTTCTCCAATGAAGCTTGGGATACACTGATCTATGGATATCATAATGAGTTGTTTGTTCATTCTTCTCTTTTTCTCTGTCCCCATAGGATACAACTGAAACAGCCTGACAAGTCAGGTGCTCTGTCCTTACTTTTCTACCAATGTTATCATTTGTCATTGTTTACACTCCATAGTTATATTAGTGGTATTATTATTAAGAGAATCACAGCTACCATCAAGGGAAGAGTTATAGACAGTTGAGTCTTCATATCTGTGCTGAGAATCAGAACCATGTCCTTTGCAAGTGCAGTAAATGCTCTTAACCATGTAGCCAACTCCTTAGATGTGGTATTTAAAAAGGAACCCTTTGAGCTAAAGGTTGCAGTTTATTGAAAATCGTACACAAAACCCACTTAACTCAAACTGATAGTTTTGCCAAAGTCGTATCATGTCATGTAAAACTACATTGTCTCACTTTTGAATGTAATGGGAATTTTTACAAGAACTGTAGGGTCCTTATGCACACCTCTTTGGGGGACTGAAAAGGAAATTTATAAAATTGTATGATTTGAGGAAGTGAAGCACAATTATATTAAGATGCAACCAGGGACTCAGGACATTGAAGACTATTATGCTGACCTGTTATGTTAGTGTGCATGTCATCACTGTAATGAAATATCTGAGATAGTTATTTTATAAAGAAAATATGTATGTTTGTTCACTCCTGGGAGAGACTTAATCTTGGTTGATTGTCGGGGACCTGTAGTTGGAGAACATATCATGATGGGGGTACATGGTGGAGTAAAGCTGCTCTCTTCATGACCAGAAAGCAAAGGGGAAAAAGAAGTGTATGATGACTCATGCTTTTGGGGACATGTCGCATGATCAAAAAAATCTCATAATGAACTCCTTCTTCCAATAATGATAAGCTGGGAAAAAAGGCCTTTAGTACCTGGTCCCTTAGAAAATTTTAAATAATCTGAGCTATAGAAGCTCACAAAATCAAATCTTTCTGCAGGATTCTGACATCACACTCCAACATGTATATCACGTACAGCATCCACAGACTGTATCATCCCTGTTTAATGTCCATGTAATCAGTTGAGATGTGAAGCAGAGATTGCCAGTTTTGGAGGCATAGTGCTAAGGAATTAAGCTAAGATTTGCAGTATCAAGAAAACAGCAGTTAAGTATTGTTATATATATGAGAATGAAGACTGTTTGACCAGCAAAAATGTCATTTAAAAATTAGAAAAATGAGGACATATTTGCTATTAGATCATATATAGTGGTAGATGCTGAGTCACATTGAAACCATATTTCTAATGACCCAGATAAAAAGAGCTGACATTAGGATGTAGAATTTTAGAAATATCAAATTTCAGGAGATTTTCAAAGACCATGTTATTCTTTTTCTTCAGTTATTATTATTATTGGTTCTTTGAGGATTTTGTACAATGAAATTTGATCATATTCATTCATTTCCCCCAACTCCTACCAGATCCACTTCCTTCCTTATCATCTCAATGTAGTGATCTCTTTTTTTCAATAATCCATTAACTCTAATTTGCCCTGCCTATATATTCTTGAGTGTTTGGTCTTTTGCTACAGCATGGTCTGCTTACCCAGAGCTACTCTCTTGAAGAAAAAAATCACCCTCATTTTCCCGGAAACTATAATTGCCAGTAGTTCCTTAGCTAAGGGCTAGACTTTGTGTCCACCTTTCCACTCCATGCTGGGATTTTTCTCTGTTTTGACATAGCACAGGTACATGCATGCACACATGCATGTACACACATACACACACAAGGAGAAATACAGTGGAGGTAAATTATCACAAATCTTGAATCACAATGTACAAGGCACACAGTTCATCATATATATTTTTTCTGCCAAATATATGAAGTCAGTACATGTACATAAATATAATATAAACAACACATTGTAAATGTCTCCTACAGATGAGTAGTCCTGGGAAATACTGAATTATAGTTTCCAAGTAAATAGGATGAAGTTGGCATTTCCAGTGAGCATGTAGATGTTAGATTCCAATATTCAAGTCAATATAGATTAAGATGCTCAGGAAGATTTTGGAGAATCTACAGGACCAGAATCCTCATTTAGAAAATGAGAATCTCATGATGAGAGATGAGGCATCACAGAGGTGTCAGAACAGTCCACAGTTTCAGAAGCTGAATGTCAGTCAGCAAGAAAGATACTCCCTCAGACTGAGTGTGAGCTGGGTGCAGGGCCTGGGAAGTACCCTGTTGCTTGTTGTACATGTGTGAGCAGAAGGCCCTTACCATTCAGACTAGTCAAAAAATTTACCACAAACATGCAGGGGAAATAGTCTATACTTTTTTGTAAGTTATTAATGAATTTTCCATAATTAAAAGATAATTTTAACTAAGTTTATTTAAAAATACATTGTCAAACCCAAGCTTTAAAATCATCCTCTCTAACCATATATTATTATTCACACATACATATATATTATACACTCATATGTATATATCTGTGTGTATAATAGTATAATAACATATGTGTGTGTTTTATATGTGTGTGTGTATATAGTCTATCGCAGTTAAATGATGATTGAAAAATAGAAAAGAGCTGTCCAATACCCAATTCTCTATCACCTATACAGCTTTACCAAAGTGATGTTAGAAATAATGCCATTATTTGGACAGTGAGTCTTGGCTGATAGGTATGGTACAAAGGTGCATAGCTCCAATACCTCTCATGCTCCCAAATAATGCAACTCATTAACACTACATATTTCCCTATGCTCCATAACTATGAAAAAAAATCATTCTTTCCTGAAAGTGCCACTTACTGAGGGTGATATAAGCCAGTCCCTTTTAAGGTGAATTAGTTTGCTTTCATAGTATGATTATGTTTCTTATTGTTTTGCTTTATCTCTTGCTTTGTGCTAAAATTGTACCTAAGTCACAAAGTCACTTAGAAATACAGAACTATTTATTAAATTGATTTAATTAGAAACATGTAGTGTTAATGTAAAGAATGGACGCCTCCAATATATTTGCATTAGGAGAATGGAATCTTAATTCTTCTAGCAGCTGAAATGCACAAAGGGGATAGAAACCAACAACAAAGTGCTTGTATTCCTTGTGAGATGTTGAAGTAACAACTATTAACTGACTAATTTTCTGCTCTTTGTGACCAAACACCTAACAGAGCAACTTAATGAGAGGAACTCTTCATGCTGAGGATGTACTTTTTATCTTTATTCTGCGTACAGCTGTGCGGTTGTGTGAGTGTCTGCCACTGCCTGCAGGGTTTGGAAGAGAGCATAGTGCCCTGTGGACCTGGCCATACAGGCCGCTCAGAGCTGCCCAGTGTGAGTGGTGGGAACTGAACTCTTAACTGCTCTTCACTGCAGAGCCGTCTCTCTTGCTCCAGAATGATTTGTTTTGGCTTAAAATCTTAGAGGGCTCAGCCCATGATCACTTGGCCCTATGAGCTTAGGTAGAATGTTATGGAAGCACAACTATGCATAGGCTGTTTATCTCATTGCAGGCAGGAAGCAGAGAAAGAGGAGTGGATCTGGATCCTGTTAAGACCTCCAAAGGCGTGTCCTTGGTGACTCACTTCTAGCTAAACCACACCTCTCAAACACCTAGTATAGGTTAAGATAATGGTTAATACATTAAATGATAAATAGTATGCAAATGAGAAACTCACTGAAACCTGTTCTAGTTCTCACAGTAAAACTAAGAGTAGGTATAAAATGAGTTCTTATAGGAAAAACAAATACACAAATATACACAAAATTGGACGAGTGTAAGCTATCCCCAAGGAAACTAATATTAGATATATAATTAACTTTCCTATAATAAAATAAAATGAAAATGACCTTCTTCAGGTCAGTGGCCTCAAATGACATGGCCTTACCTTGTACGTGCTTGTGTCTGTAGCTAATTCTCAAATTGAGATTGACGTGAGGTTATAGATGTTGCCACTCTGCTGTATTTTCTGGAATTATCTTGATTTTACAGTAGCGTACTGTCCTGACTGTAGCATGTGCAGTCCTGTGTGTAATGAACCATGGTGGCACAAGGAGAGTGTGGACATCTTTTGAGCTTTCTCAATATTGTCTAAGAAGACTGTGCCTTGCGAAGGCAAATCTTCACTCAGAGGAAACCGTGCTCCAGATTCTATGTCAGATGAATGCACTACAGATAATCTCTGTGGAATCTACCTAGATCCACATGTCAAAGGCAAGGCATGTCATAAACAAAAAGAGCATACCGAAACATTTTTGTTAAATCTTGCATCAGATGAATAAAAATCACCATTAAAACAGAACACATGAATGTATCATCAAATGAATACCATTGTGTGCTAAAGTGAAATTCTGATTTTGTCTACGTTTCTAATGGAAGTTTCTATCAATGAGATCTAATTTCCCTATCAGCTAGACCCAAGAAATTTCCATTGTGATTAACCATAATTTATTCAGTGTTTATTATTGAATGTATATTATATTATATATAAGTATTGAGATTTTAGATCATTTATTAATATTTTTATCTTGAGCCCAAGATCTTCTCAAGACTAGATTGTATAACTTTAAAGAAAAGTTTTTCAGAAAGTTACTGCTAAAAAGCCTCAGGGTAAATGAGAATGGAAATACTGTAATGTATATTAGTTTAATATTTCTCATTGGATTACATATATATGTATGCATAAATATTCACATATACATACGCATTGTAGATTCTCGGTGTATCATTATTTATTTTATTAAGGACTCTTTGATGTATTCATAACAGTATATTAAACTGTAGAGCTTCACAAACATACCCTCAAGATTTAATAAGTGTCAGTATTCTGCCATCGGCGCTCCCTATTCCTACATAATCAACGCTTTTTATGACAGAATTTTCTTATAAGTATTTTATTACAGAAGGAGTTTCATATATATGTATAGCCATAATTTCATTTCCACACCAATAATGTTTAACAAACCTTGGCATCCTATACAATTTAATTCATGTTAAACTTTCTTCAAATGCTTCACAAACATATTTTGTAGTTGTTTTTGTTTTTGTTTTTTTGGTTAGGACTCATATTACACTTAGATATATCTTTATATTCTTTTTAGAGTTGTAATAGTCTGTGGGATGCTTGTTCCTTGATTAACCATTGGCTACTGATGATCCTAGGGGAGTGATGGCCATTGTCTCCATTTGTGTATCTAATATTGAGTCCACCAAATTCAAATGAATAGTTCCTAAATCCTTGTCATGCAGATGAACCTCATTAAAATCAAATGAACAAGGAGAGAGACAGAGACAGAGAAGTGAGAAAGGGACTTGTAGGGAAGAGGGGGTGGTGACAGAAGTTGGAAGAAAATAAGAAAAGTTAGGGGCTACTGTACCTGGAATAATTGTTTCTGCCTTCATTCATTTCTCTGCAAATTTCATTTCTCTTGATGTCTGAATAATATTCTACTGAGTAAACAAATCAAATTTTCACTATCCACCTATCAATGAATGGACACTTAGATTTTTCCTCCCTATTTCCTGGCTATTGTGACTAGAAAGGCAATGAACACGGATAAGCATGTGTATCTGTGGGAGGATATAGAATCTTTAGGGTATACCTGGTTCATACAGTAGATCTATTTCTAAATTTTTAGGAGCCTCTAGACTATGCTCATTCTCATACTGGCTGCATCAGTTTGCACCCCCACAAATAGTGAATATGTGTTTCTTTGCCCTCATCCACATGTCAGCATTTATTGTCATTTATTTGTTAATCTTAGTCATTCTGTGTGGGATAAGATGCAATCTTAAATCAATATTTATTTGTATTTTTCTGATGTTTATGGATGTTGAACACTTAAAAATATTTATTTTATGTATTTGTGTGTATGTGTATGTGTATGTGTGCATGTGTGCATGTGTGTGTGTGTGTGTGTGTGTGTGTGTGTGTGTGTCTGTGTCTGAGTGAATGTATGTAGAGCACATGCTTATAAGACAGCATAGGTAGACGATAGTGTAGGATCTCCTGGAACTGGGATTGTAGGCAGTTGTGAACCACCATATCACTCTTGGGCCTCAACCTGAGTCCTTTCCAAGAGCAGCATGCATTCTTAACTGCTGAGCCACTTTTCAGCTACAAATATTGAACATATTGAAAAATATTTCTTGACCATTTTTATTTCTTATTTTGAGAACTCTCTATTTAGTTCCACACCATAATTTTTTGTTATCAGTGAGGTAACCTGGACCGAGGACATATACTCTTTTTCATATGTGGAGTCTAGCTTTTGACTCTTCCAGTACGTGTGCTTGGATTGGAGTAACCATAGAAGTCAAGCAGCAGTTTGACAATGTTACCTTTTTGAAAAAACAATAATGGTTCTCTAGTGCCTTGAATTTCCCAGTTCTGAGCTCCTCATCAGGTTGTATGGAACAAGCATGTGTTCCTGTCTGTGAAGTGGGCCTCGAATTCAATACCAAAGTGGGTAGTTAATACCATAAAAGTTATATCACTATGGTACCACATGGCACACATCTCCTCTGACAGGTAATTTGTTTAGCTCTCAGAATCCATACCTAGTGAGTGTTTTGATAACTTTTCATTTCACATAGCCTAAATTATCTTCTAGTGATGTGAAGGCTGGCCAGTAGAAGGGAAGCTTCTAGGTTAGTTCCAGATTCTGATTTTAAAAAATCTTGTCATTATTTTAGTGTGTATTAGGTAGTGAGGTCTCATAAAGAGACAAACAACAATGATAGAATTAATCAGACACAGGGATCAAATGCAAAACAGTTATGAGTGACATGGTTTGGCTCTTTTTTTACTTGGCAGTTACCTGGAGATGCTAGAGGAATTCCATAGAGACAAAGGAGAATTCCTCGCTCATGGGAGGATTCTTAAGGAGATAACATGTTAAATAATAAATGTTAGGTCAATTAGTTTAACATATGAGACATTCTTTACTGGTGCCATTCACATGCAAATTTTGTGTATAGAAGGGGGAGTGCATTGTGTGTTTGACTAAAACTGAATTTAGTCATGGATTTGGCAGCTTGGTACTGTTTCTTCCCTTTCCAATGCATTTTCCAGCAAGGCATTCTTAGAACATCTTTGCCTTTGGGTTATGTGTTTATCTCCAACCAATGAGAGATGATCATAAAAAATTTAACTGCAAAAGAGGTCAAACACATGTTATAGTTGCTACAAAAACCTAGAGGAGTCATGACTTTTAGAAGCTATAAGGTTTTATATGATCTTTGGGATATTTTCCTAAAACCACCCACCATGGGAAGATAAATACCAACAAAAGGAAATCATGATTAATCCTGATTCCTACAAATTCTTGATTGTAAAGTATAGTGAAAGTATGAATCAGAATGGGTATTTTTTTAACGTTTCCTACTGCCTTTTCAATGGCTATAGTTGCTATCTTAACGTTCAGTTTGTAGGATGCAGCTTACTGATAAATCACAGCTGGATAATATGGTG
Organism: Peromyscus eremicus; assembly: GCF_949786415.1. Classification (NCBI taxonomy): domain Eukaryota; kingdom Metazoa; phylum Chordata; class Mammalia; order Rodentia; family Cricetidae; genus Peromyscus; species Peromyscus eremicus. The sequence continues at coordinate 9,458,206 of NC_081428.1, forward strand.
ATAAATATTGTATCTCCTAAGGTGAGTATACAAATAAATAATGTGCAAATTAATGAATTCAGTTTTATGTTGAGTTACATGATTAGCAAGTTTGGTTAATACAATTCTTTTTCTTTTTCTTTTTAGCTGTAAGTTATTTTACTCTGATAAAAGACTCCATCTTTATGGAGTTCTCATGAGTTACTCCAGCTATTACTTGAAAAATGAAGTATACCATTTTGGAAGACTGTTTATTTAAATTGCATAGGTTCTTTATTCCTTCTTGTACTTATTCACCTTGCAGGATGGTTTTTGCATTTTCCTAACCAGAAGATGAGCCTTTTCTCACTGCTTATGTCTATATTGGTTTTAGACATGTTTACTCAGCAGAAAGCAGCCATGATATGTCTAGTCCCCAAAGATCAAGTTTGCAAAGTGTAAATCCCCCCACAATACTATTCACAAAAATTAAAATGACAAATTCTGGCTTCCTAGCAGTGGAAATGTCAATGTCCATTACCATTGGCTTTGACGAGGGAATGTAAGAAGCGAATAAAGTCCAATGCTGGATCAGAAAGTGACTACATAACAAAACAAACCCTGAAATTTAGTCACACATCATTTGTGAACACTAATATTCCTTCAAGCCAATAAACTTGTTGGAAGTTTTAAGGAATCATAACTATGTTTTTGTAAAGTAGCTGCAGAAATACTCATTGATTTAAAAAGAATTACTTCATGGTAGGTTATGAAGGCTCACAAGAGTATTGGAGGCATTACTGGTATTATTTCAGTTATTTTTTGTGGTGTGAATATGAGTGTATGCAAAATGTGATTCCACATACTCTGAACAACATAGCAGTATGGCAGAATGGGGAAATGTTTTAGGAAGACGCTTTGTGATATAGCCTAGAGAATTCACAGAAGAACTTTTTAAAGAGCAATGCTATGTAGAAGATGAATGTGAAAGTGTTTCATGATGTGAGCCATGTCCTAAAGGAAAAAAAGTATGGCAAATAAGTAATAAATAAACAGCTATTCATCGCACTGAAAGACTTCAAATAAAATGAATGCTCCTGAGTGCTGGCCACTTCTCATGATGCACCTTTATGCAATTGCACATGGTTTAGCCCTGTGATAGTCTCTTCTGTATATCAGTTTGTTTTATGTTTGTTCATCCTTATTCTCTTTTAGGTTTCTTTTCCTACCCTATACTTTCAGAAGTTGTTTTCTTGCAATTTTTAATGTCATATACTTAATCTTCAGAATGTTTCATTTTGAGTTCTAAGTCATGTACAGACTTTCAGAGCGCTTTCATTTCTTTCATGCATTTTGTATTATTCAAACCCATAACAGTACATTATCATAGCTTTAAAGAGCTGCGTGTAAATGAAGTTATGAAAGATTTCCCAACAAATAAATACATGTCCCTTTGGAGACATACAAAATTGTTATTTTATTTCCTTAGGTGGCTTCAAGTGTGGTTATCATGGCATCAAACCATGTTTATTATTAATCCTGTTGACAGTCTCAGGTTGTATGTACACTCCTTCAGTTGACCAGAGTTATGAAGTACAATGAACACTGTTGACACCCACAAGGATATGTGGTCATATAGTCCTATTGCTTCCTGAGCTATTTCCTTATGACTGAGCTCTCATTATTCTAGGAGTCACCTCCCTCTGATTACCAGAATATCAGGAGTTATTCTTGGAATACATGTTCTCATTTTGTTTTTAATGTATAAAGCAACATGTGAAGTATTATATAATAGTTTTCTTTTCTCCATTTCATCTTTTATTTTGGAGATTAATATAATTATATCATTTATCCTTTCTTTAACCTCCCTACAAACTCTCCCATATAGGCCCCTTGCTCTCTTCCAAATTCATGTCATCTTTCTTTCTTTCATTAATTGTTCTTAGATGTACATGCCTCTCTTTTTCTCTCTCTCTCTCTCTCCATATATATATATATATATATGTGTGTGTGTGTATGTGTGTGTGTGTGTGTGTGTGTGTGTGTGTGTATTTGTATATGTGTATTTCTAAATTTCAGTCTGTGTGATATTGTACGTATGTTTTCAGGAATGAACATTTGGTATTGGAAAACCAATTGCTGTGCTTTTCCCAGGAGAAGAATGTTTCTCCTGCTCTCAGTATTCCTTAGTTGCTTTTTTAGGGTTGAGGCGTCTTGGGCTTTTCCCCATCCACGTTGGCACTTTCTATAATACTTTAGTGGTCTGTTAAGTGGATTCCTTTTCAAAAGTATAAATAATTATCTTTAAAGATTTGAAAAGTAATTTTTTGTTAATTATATTTTGTGAACTTTTACTAAAACCCATGAAATTTTACATCTTAGGTGTTTTGATCTATTCAGTGTTTGAAAGCTTAGGTTATCACTCACTAATGAAACTGTTAACGAAAATCCAAGTTTAAAATTCTGAAACCCCAGCTCCAAGAATACTATATACCTTTACCATTTTAACATTTTCTCTTATGATTTTCCTTTAAAATACCACAGTCTCTTAATCTTTCCAAAGTTGTACCTTACAACCAAGAAAATGATGGAAATAAAATATTATTTCATTTTATTTAAAAATTGCATTTTCATGGAAGCTATAAATCAATACTTCCAAAAAAGACATTACAGAGCAGCATAGGAGAGAATCAATGAGGTTTTTATCCAACTATGCTCAAAAAAGCAATTTTATTTTATTTCAAACAGACACCACCAGCATTTTATTAGTTTGGTAATTAATAACAGAATACTGAGGTTAACTGTGGCATTGTCCAACACAGTTTGTTCTCATGCTTCTATTTTCCCACTCCACTCCCTTGCCTCCACATGTTCCTATTTACTTCCTTTCTCTTTCAAGCCATTGGTTCTCTTCTACTCTCATGCACCCTGTATGAATGTTCCCTTCTTTTTCTACCATATTAACATATTTTTACCTCTAATTATGCTCTTTCTCATTTCCTGACCATTACCCTCCTCCTATACATAGCTGAACACACACACACACACACACATACACACACACACACACATATGAATTCTAAGATCCATATATGAAAGTCTGCAGCATTTGTCTTTCTGAATCTAATTGTATTATTTCAGTATAATAATTTTCAGTTAAATACACAATAAAATTTGTTCATTGCAACTGTCATACATCCTTAGCATATGTTTATAGCCCTAGGAATTTAGGATGAAGAAAAGTGGGGTTCAAATCATGTATTTTCCAGTGTTCATAAATTTGTTTTCTAATACAGGTCTATTCTTGCAAGAATTCTGATTTGAGCAGATAATTTGGACAAAATCATTAGGACCCCAGGGAGAGAGAACACATAAACATTTTAATAGATATTCTTCTCACATGCTTCTAATTGTAGAGCATGAAAATTACATAAAATATTCACAAAGTATGCCTTGAACTAATTAGTTAATTGGTTTATTTTCCTCTGCTTCATCTACAGAAAAATAAAAATAAGCCTTACTGCTTGCGGGAACTGTCCTTGGTGCTGAATCATGAATACTTCATTGAGAATGGCTTTGTGTTCTTTAGAATTATTGTATGTCTCTGTCATGGTGGATAGACTGTGTGGTATTTGTAGACAGATATTTAAAATAATCTTATAATTACACAAGGATACAGTATTTGAAATGTTTTATATGATGAGAAAATGAGACAGAACTTCAAATATTTTATGGAAATCCACAAATCTATTGACTCACAACTTAATTTTTAAATTAATATAAATTTGAGATTATCACTGACTGTGCTTATATGTCTTTATTAATAATCTACAGTATGCAGCACATTGGTATTTCAAAGTTTTGAAATATTTTAATATCTTAATTTCATGATATGGTCATGAAACAGAACTTGTTAATTCAAAACGACTCTTAAACAGGTTGATTTTTGAAGTTGTACTAAATTCATTTTTTTAATATCAGAAATAATGTTATAGCCAATGTAAAAAAGTTTTTGTATCTTCCAATGAATAGTTTTGAACACAGAATGCAAAAGTACTGCTTGATGGGAAAAGTGATGTGAGATTTTATATATGACACTGTCAAGCATTAATGGGGCATCAATTCCTTGAGACTTCCTTTTTTTGTCTTCATATTTTTTATTAAGAAATTTTCTATTTAATCCATATACCAAGCACAGATTCTCCCTCCTCCTTCCCCCTGCTCCCTCCCCAGATTCTACCCCCAACTCACTGCCTATCCTCTCCTCCAAAAAGGTATGGCCTCCCATGGGGAGTCAGCAAAGCCAAGTACATTCAGCTAAGGCAGGTCCAAGCCCCTCCCCCTGCATCGAGGCCGTGCAAGGTGTCCCACCACAGGCAATGGGCACCAAAAAGCCAGTTCATGCTCCAGGGATAGATCCTATTCCCACTGTCAGAGGCCTCTCAAACAGACCAAGCTACATAAATGTCTTGCCCATGCTGAGGGCCCAGTTCAGTCCCATTCAGGTTCCACAGCTGTCAGTCCAAAGTTTATGAGTTCTCATTGACTTGGTTCGATTGTATCTGTAAGTTTTCCCATCATGGTCTTGATGCCCCTTGCTCACAGAATCCCTCTTCCCTCTCTTTGACTGAACTTACAGAGCTCAGCCTGGTGCTTGGCAATGGCTCTCTGCATCTATTTCCATCAGTTACCAGATGAAGGCTCTATGATGACAGTTAGGGCATTCACCAATCTGATCACCAGCGTAGGCTAGCTCAGGCACCCCCTCCACTATCGCTAGTAATCTAAACTGGGGTCATCCTTGTGGATTCCTTGGAACTTTCCTCACATCAGGTTTCTGTCTATCCCAATGATGTCTCCCTCTATCATGGTATCTCCATCATTGATCTTCCATTCTGTCCCAGTTCCAGCTTGACCATCCTATTCTCTCATGCTTCTATCTCCCACCTCCTACCCTTCATTGCCCCCTCACCCCTAGTTTACTCAAAAGATCTCATCTATTTCCCCTTCCCAGGGCAATCCATGCATCTCCCTTAGGGTTCTCCTTGTTACCTACCTTCTCTGGAGCTATAGGTTATAGTCTGGTTATCCTTCACTTTACATCTAGTGTTATTGAGACTCATGTTACATGTTAATATAAGATACAAGATATGGTTTTAATGCCTGTGCTAGGGAACAGAAAAGGATCATAGAGAAGGGGGGGGGACTGGAAGATTCAAGGAAAAGCACATTGAAGCACAACCTTCAATTCTCAAATGTAGTGTACCAGGAAGCAAGCAGCCTGATTCTGAAGTGTATAGGTGTGGTAACATGAATCAAGTGTGCTGTGGGATTTTACTCATTAGTTAAAAGTTTAGCTTATGGTATAACATTTTGACCAATGTGAATCATTGAAGCAATTTCAAGTTCATCAAAAGCAAGTCTCATAGTATAACACATTCTCACATGTATGCTTTGGGTCAGTCTTCATGTGGACAGTGTTTCTATCACAGTAATACTCTCTCACCGGTGTGCCCATAAGAAATGTTACAATCATAATGTTAGAGTACAGAGACGATATTGTCAACATAAAAGATTTTATAGAAAATGAATTAAAGTTAGTATCATGTGAGGGATGTTGAGCACACTGTGTGTAGAATAACAATTTTAACATAATAGTAGCAAGAGAAAAATTATTTTTTTGTAAAAGTAGACACTCCAAATAATTATATTCAATTAACATGATAGATGAAGAATTTAAACTGTTCTTTCTTCCACAAGTAAGTCAAGGTGGATAACTGTTATCTAAAAACAAACTAAAAGAAGAACCTAGACATGGAATCAGGAAACATGCAAGTGCTGCAGTATCTCTGGGTTTGCCTCAATGGAATCCATAGGTCAAGTATCTTCTATACCATCATGGGCTATAGTTCCAGTATCCACACCTGCCATGGCCATAGCCCAGGTGTCACAGCCATAGCTGCAAACCAAAGCCCAGGACAGCATAGTAATCACACATGATTTGAAAGTAGAATGTTTTGTTAAGAATTTAGGGGAACAGTGTCCTCTGTCTGAACACCCTACCTTTCCAAAACTTTAATATCCTGTCAGTGATGGGTGGGACAAACCACAGGAAAGGCTTTGTTCACAGTCCACTCTATTTACATGAAGAAACATCCCTACCATTATGTTTCTTTAGACAAAGTATTCTCATAGGCTATGCGTTTTCTTTACTTTCAGCCAATAGTCTCATAGAGAATTGAATTGTAAGTCATTATATTTATGAATCTGCATCAAGGTACATAAGTTATGGAAAGTTATTTGACAAGATTTTAAGGGATTTAAGAAGGAAAGATAACAAGCTACTTATATGAGCACTTGGTGCTTAGATATTCTAACTGCACATATTTTATTTTTATGAGATACTAAAAAGTTGATCTTTTCACATTAAATCAGTAGATTCTAGTAAGTTATTATTATTGTTACTTATTTCACTTTTTGTATTGTTTCCTTTTTAAAATTAATTTCAAAAGTTGTTACAGTACTCTTCTTAAAAGCTGGAAATAGATCCTGCATAGATGCCCATCAACAGACAGAGGGATGAAGAAATTGTGGCATATCTATGCAATTGAATTTTATTCAGCTACAAAGAAAATTGAATTCATAACATTTTTCTGGAACAGGATGGAACTTGACATCTTGACGTTAAGTGATTTGATTTTCACTTTTGTTTATCACAATGTTTCTGCTTTATCTACACCAACCTGGGGTTACTGCTTCAGTGTTATAATTAGGTACCTAGAGCATTTTCCTCCGTTGGAGGCACTTGGTTTCTTTAAGTCTGTACTTGTCTCCTGAATCTGGAGTGTTGGGATGATCTCTTCCTGCAGCCTTTGACTCTCTCTCTCTCTCTTCACCTTTTGAAAACAGACCTTGGGTCAGGAATACGTTATTACCTAAAGAGATAAAAAACCATCTCCAGAGTGTGCTGCACATATCACCCTATGGGGGTTTGATTTTCCTGTTTCAAGATCATTGTTTACTATATTAGTGCTGTTTTGTCCATTTGTCAGTGGCTTGGCTTTCAGTATTTTAGATTCCTTAGAGAAAGGAAAAACATCCTTGTGTTGAAACATTGGTGAATGATCTCTGATGATATTTGCTAAATGCTAAGGATATAGAGTTTTCTGCTGCCATAATCACTCCACGTGGAGTGATTTATGCTTATAAAATTGCCTAGATTTATCACACAGAGCCCATGATTACATACACAAGTTCTGGATTCTGTTCCAAAGATGACAGAAATAGGTAGGTATCATGTGCAAGAAAAAAAAAATCTCTTAGTGAAGGAGCACTGCCCCTTTCATAGGACAGACTGTGAATTGGTTCAACATTATCATGATCATTTAAATTAGATTCTTAAAAACACTTGCTACTAACATCGGTTGGAAAGATGAAGGATAACCAGCAGAGTTTAGTTTGAAGGAAGCATCAAAAAAAAAAAAAAAAAAAGAAAGAAAGAAAGAATATACGTGCCTTTGTGGAAATCTACTGCCTCAGGGAAAACACACTTGGAAGAAATCATTTTCAATCAGTTGCTGATGTAATAAAATAGGATTTCTTTAAGTGGGAAGTAAATACATTTTCTAACTTATCACAAATTTCTAAAACGAAAACAAAAACAGAAAAACAATTAATGCATTTTTGAAATGCTTGTAGTGCTTGAAAACACCTGTTATTTACATGTGAGGTATTGTGACATCATGTATGAGATATTCAGAAACATCGCTCTTCATTGTTGCTTTAGAAATGAACATTCTTTCCTCACTTTCATTGGCCAGGTCAAGAACACTACAGTACAATAATAATGCAGCTTTGTTTTCAACAAAGAAGAAGTCATAATAATGTGAATACCTTTAAATTTGGCTGAAATGTTCTTGTCCAAAGGGGGAACTAAGTGGCTATGACACAGACTCACTAGGTATGCAGATGCCTATGGCATGTGTTGAGTTCCTTTGCCATGGAAACGGAGGGATGACAACAGTAAGTAAGGCAGAATAAACTGCTTATATGTCTCTGAATATTGCAATCCCAATGATTCAAACTTAACTGTAATGTCAAAAAACAATGGAGACGCTGTAGAATAGCTGACAGGAAGTGGAATTATTATGAGAGATGCTGTTTAACTGGGTTATGCATGAATATCAGTACTGTTTGCAAGTATCAATGGAAACACTGTTTTACACATATGTATATATAAAGCATGGATGTTCATATCCTTATCTTTGCAGTGTTATGGTCTTTAATGTGAACATGAAGGTCATAGCCTATAAAGCATGACATATGATTTAGAATGTCCTTGCTGGTGACTAACCAGACACCAACGTCTTGATTGAAGGTGTTGTATGAGAAATAAAGAACTTATTATTTGCTTTAAAATAAGTTCTATTTGTAACCAATTCACTGATATAAGAAATAAAGAATTAGAAAATTCACTGGGAATTTTGATTTGGGGCTGTTACTCAACTTATAAGTGAAATGTAGGTATAAAGAGCAGGGAAGCTATAGACTAGAATATTTCAATTGTAGAGAGTGACTATTTTTCTATGGGGAATTATTGCATTAGGAAGTCAATTTTAAGTAGAATTAGTCACTGTACCTCTTATAGTCAGTGTCCAGAAGACTTAGTCGTACTTGCTGGACTATGCATTTATCCTTTCCAGGATACTTTTTAAGAATTATGAACAAAATACATTGCTATGGAGATTCATTGCATAGTGCAGTGACTGTGGTTTGTTATAATGTATATTTCAAAACAGGTCAAAGAATCAAGTTTTAGTATTTGAGATGGTAAATATGTTAACTAGCTTTATTTAATCATTATACAATCTATTCATGTATTGAAACATAACATTTTACTCACATTAAACTATTGGTTATCACATAAATTTAAGTAAAATGTATAAACAATAACATAATACAAAACCACCAAATTGAGATAAATGTAGCATTATGTGATATCATACCTAAATAAATCTACTTTTTGAGGACTTAAAAATATTTTAAACATATTTCCTCTTCAATGAGAGTGTTGGTATGTGTAGAATAGTGACTTTGAAATACTTTGGTCATAAAATTACTGGGTACCATAAAAAGCCATTTTGTAACTTATAATTTTGATAAACTATTTGAGAAATTCAAACTGATATTTTAAAATACATATTATTTCATTTCATAAAATTTAAAGGTAAGTTCAGTTCTTATCCTTCACTTGGGAAACTTCTCTTTGCAACAGAAATTATTACGGAAAACTACAATGAATCATTGAGCTCGGTTGTAGAGCCCTGTCCCAATGCATACATCTACAAAACACTCCTGCACCAAGGTTCAGGGATATTGCAATGGAGAGGATGGGAAGAGTGTAAGAGCCAGAGGATTAGGTAGTTTGCTTGAGACTGTGTCTCCTAGTAACATCAGAAACTATACCTGTGAATTCTTACTTGCCTGTTTGCCTACATATGAAATGAACAAGCTGTTGAGCATTTGTTTATGAAACACTGTCTCTCACTGTCTCAGCATACCTGAGAACATTGGGATCTGGTTAAAGAGTGACTCACTAAGTGAACAGGATGAATGAATGTGTGGAATGGACTTCAAAAGCAAAGTGCTCTACGATAGACTTACCAAAAAGACATCACGTTCTCAGAGCTCATACTGATCCCTGTGTCCATTTTAAGAGGTATATAAACCTGTATGAATGGCATTAGTTGAGAGGCTTTCTTATGATGAAGCTACTAGAAGGCAGTAAAACACATATGAGATGTTTCACAGAAGCACCACTTAAAATGTAGGTGTGCTCCTTTTTGGTTTGGGGAAAAAAGAACTGAGCATGGTAGGCAGCGTCTAGAATTTGGGAATGTTTAGAACTCATTGCTTGTTACTTGAGGAGAAAAAATTCTATATGAAGAGGAAGGCATCCAACCACTTGGTAGCTCAGCTTTAAATAGTCAATAGTGTACACACAAGGACAAAAAAATCAGAAACACATAGGAAAGTCCTGCCTATACTTGGATTATTGTCACACACATGTTTCTGTCTGGTGACCATTCACTTGTAAAATAGTAAAGATAAGTAAAAGTGAAAGTATATTTTTCAGAAATAAAATTTTTGAAGGTACTATGGTGCATTTTAAAAGATATTGTTTTGTGAAACAATGTATATAGCTCTTTTTCATAGCTGATAGAATTTCTTATGTTGAAGAATCTGTATAAGATGAACAGGACTAGTAATGGAATCCACATCCATAATGCTCAAAGTCAGCTTATTTTAGGGACTTTCAAGTTAATTTCTCAATAGAATCCACAGGAACAGTAACTCCCACCACATAATGAACAATAGCAACCAATTCCACAGACTCCATAGCCTCAGTAGCCACAGTCATAGCCATGCTAAGCCCATCATACTCATAGTCCCCATAGCAGCTGCCATCGATCATGGTGTCAGGAGAAGATGACCCTAGTGTAGAAGAGGAAGGCATTTCCCTGAGTCTGAACATCACCATTATCACACAGTCTTTTGCACTCCTTCCCAGGAAGGTGAGGCCAATCACAAGTGAGGCTGCACTGTGTAGAATTTGGTTTGCATAAACCACAAAGAACAGTGCCAGCAGAACTCTCATAAATCTTATATTTCATAAGGCACAGTGAAGCCTTTAATGGCCAAGATTCCTGTACAGTTAGGTCAAGATTTTCACAAATTATATGTATTAAATGCCAGGTTTTGAAATAGTTTTAAAGACCTTCCTCATTGAAGGTCAAATATAAATTCCATAATGAGGTTTTATGATATCATAGTAACTACACAAATTGTTCTCAGCTTATTAATTCTCTCAAGTTCTTGTGTCAGATGCAGGCAAAAATTCACAACTTTGTACATTATTTGTCATATGTCATCTAATATGCACAGTATCTCTTTACAGATGAATTTGTTTTACTTTAATTATACAACTGAAGTAACATCTTTGCCATATACAGCTGTATGAGTATATAGTTTATTTTTATGCCTAACCAAATTATATCTCACTTCATCATTTCTATTAGAAAATAAAACATCTATTTTATACTTCTAGATGATTTCAACACAATTTAGTGATTTCTCTGTACATAAAATATTTCCTCACTGTCCACCCTCCTGATGTGGACTGTGATGTGCAGTGGTATGTTAGGGTTTGAGTGGAACACTTTCATGCATTTTATACTGACATTTGTTGAAATTAAACGATATTTTCTTCTGTCATGATCAAGTAACTGGTGAATCTATTACCTGACAATTGTTTCTACTTCTTGTGGGTCTGAATCAAGTTGTTAAAGACAAATGATGAGTTTGCATTCAGGTCCACCTTCATGGAGACCCATGTAATCATCATGAATCAGCCTGCTCGCATGTTCATTAGAGACCACAGTAAAAAAGGGCTCCATGGGAAAACTAGAGTGTGTCTTTCTCTACTTGTAGATATATCACTTTAACACAGAATTTCTTATCCCTTTAGCTTCAATAAAACAAGTCCCCTAAATGAAGACTTTAGCATTCTTGTGTTTTCTTGCTATTCAACACTTTCTAGTAAAGCTTACATCCAAGGAAACATTTATCAGAGAAAAAAATAATATCAGAAAACATTATTCCCATACTTCTGAGGAGCTAGAAAATTTGCAAGTGCTGAACATGGGCTAATTTAATGACCAAAATTGAGATAGGTGCAAATAGTTTCACTCCATCTTAAGATTAGTGACTTGGGTATTGCAATTACACTAGTCAGACTGCTATGAATGGTGAAGATATGACTTGTGTTGAATATGATGGTCTGTACTCAGTCATCTCAGCCCTTGGGAGGTTTAAACAGGATGATTGTCCTGAGTTCAAGGCCAGCCTGGGTACACTATGAGGCTTAGGACCAACTGTGCTGCAGACTAAGAGTCTCATATCAAAACAGTTAAAAAAAAAAGAACAAAGAACATATTTCAAAAACAACTGCCTAAAATCCTTACTGAATGCTGTAAGCAATGAACATAATCTTAGAGATAAGCCAACACTAGCAGCTTCCCCTAATCTGAGATTATCTCTTAAAAAAAAAAAACCACCCCAGTTTGTTGGCCAAATTCTTTTTGTTTGCACAAAAATGTAGCTCTGTCAAAATTATTGTTTTAGATAAAGAAATACCTGTATTTTCCTTTGAGCCATAACACAGAAATAAGGTCTCAAAATTTAAAGAAACCAATTCCACAAAAACTAAATTTTATAAATAAAATGCAATCCCAACATTTCTCTTTTGAATTCAGGTTATAAATTCAAACTGGGTGGACAAATCTAGTGTTTCAAAAACAGAGTAAAAAATGAATTATTTACAAAAATACAAGAAAAATCAAGCTTCTCAGGCTTGTGTTTGTGAGTTCAAAGTATTGTCTTGGAACTTCATGGATGTTAATAAAAAACTTTTCTCATATAAATGAGAAGACTCCCCAAGGGCATGTAAGAGTGTATGAAGCATTGGAGAACGATGCACAGAGGATCCCAAGCTGACCTGTTGTGTACCAACAAAGGCAAAGCCAAACTTTTGTTGTCTGAAACAGGCCACAGTTGTGTATTAAAAATGCTAATGCCTGTTATAAGGCCTTAATACAAAACATTTTACAGATTTAATGGAATTATCATTGAGATGTTGAGGCATTGATTCACATTAAGACTCACAGATGATTCATCTGTGGCTCAATCACAGAAAATAACTTCAATGCCATATTTAAAATCAACTCAACTAATTATTCAAATTGCTTTAAAAATTTGGCCAATGGCATGAGCCCCTGGTGGATTCCACCCACACTGTGGGCATATAAAAGGCCCTCTCTGCAAGCAGAACTGCACATACTCAACTCACCTACACTCCTTCTCTACCTAAGAACAACCTCAACAACCAACACCATGTGTGGCTACTACGGAAACTACTATGGTGGCAGAGGCTATGGCTGCTGTGGCTATGGAGGCCTGGGCTATGGCTATGGAGGTCTGGGCTGTGGCTATGGCTCCTGCTATGGTTGTGGCTACCGTGGTCTGGGCTGTGGCTATGGCTGTGGCTATGGCTATGGTTCACGCTCTCTCTGTGGCTGTGGCTATGGATATGGCTCTGGCTATGGATCTGGATTTGGCTACTACTACTGAAGACACCATGGGAGACTCTTACCTGCCCCATTTGCAACTCCAGGATTGCCCAATTCTCAACCCCACATGTTTTGACCTTACACTTGGATGAAGATGATCCCACAGTGATGACATCCATCATGGACTGGTATTGACCTGCATGAAGTTGACCCATCCCATGAATTTTCCTTCTCAAGTGAAATTCAGCTGCAAACTCACAGCTCTGCCACCGTCATGATGATAACAGAGCAAAAGCCTCATTGGCTTTGATGCTGGAATTTGTTTTGCTGATATTCCAATAAAGTTGTTTAATCTAAAAAAGTTTTTCTCTAGTGATTTAATGTTCAATATTACTTAAAGTTTTCAGTTTAGTTTGCAGGAATGAATGATCATGTGTTAGGCATGGTTCTTCAGAGAAAGAGTCCATTGAATGTATAAATGTTATTATATAATTGTCCCAGAAATAATCAACCACGTCCTTGGTTGAATTTTAGACCTACATTTTGGAATAGAAAGCATGCCATGGATTGTAAATTTGGTCAAAAGACCGTGGGAGATTCTACTACTAAAGTTTTGCTAAATAAACATGTAGTTAAAGTGATTTATGTTTACACCAGTAAGTTGGTGCAGCTCCTAACCTTAGTCAAAGAAGCCTCTTTTACCAATGAGCAATGATCAAAGCAGAGACATATCAAAGTACCGAGAAAAATAATGTTGAATGCTCAACCCTAAATGAGACATCTATATCACACTCTCTGAGGCCCAGCAGACATCACCAATGAGAGGCTAGACAGATTTAAAAGCTGGAACATAAAGATATGTACTGGAAATTTCTGTCTTCTGGCTATGATATAAGTATAGTAGGTAATGAACACCAACATAAAACTTGTACACACACCTACAAGAAGACATAAGTGTAGGACAAGCTAGGATAGGAATAAGAAGAGGAGGAGGAGGAGGAGGAGGAGGAGGAGGAGGAGGAGGAGGAGGAGGAGGAAGGAGGAAGGAGGAGGGGCCTTCAAGAGTAAAGAGGTTTTTAATATCCTTTTTTTTGTTCTGCACATTTAGTGTTTTGATTTTTCTGTGACATGAGGAGTTAAATTTCTGGTCTCATCTATTTGATTTTCTCTAGGTCTCTCACACTTAGGCAACTCTTTCCTTAGATTTCGGAACTTTTTCTTCTCTTATTTGTTGAGAATATTTTCTTTGCATTTGAAATGGGTCTCTTCTCCTTCTTAATACCCCACTGATTTTAGGTTTGTCTTTTTATAATATCCCAGCATCCTTGTATTTTCTCTTCTTGGATTTCTCTTTATATTTAACCTTTTCTTTAAGTGATCCATTTCCTGTATCTTGTTCTCAAGACTTATATCTTTCTTCCTCTTGATCCACTTGTTTGAGTTCCTGAGTTTCTTATTTTCTTTTAACTTGGCATTTTCTTAAGAGATTCTATCACTTTATGAAATTCTATTTTCACATCTTGGATTATTTTCATTGTTCATTCAATTGCTTCTGTTTTGTGGTCTTTATTCAAACATTTATTTATATCCTCTTTGATTCCTTACATGTATTTATAACAGCTATTTTGGAATCATTGTCTAGTGCATCAGCTAATTTGCTTTTCTCATGGAACATTATCATTATGTGCTGATTTTTGGAGGAGACACATTGTCTTGGTTATTCATAGTTTATGTTTTTGAGATAAGATCTAGACATCTAGAGTTAGGACATTGGTGGCATTTTTGGTATGTGTTATGGCCTTTCCTTTGTTGAATGGGTATTTGGGTCTCTGTTAAATATTACCTCAACTGGTCAAGTTGTGAATCACCTAAATTGTATTTTATGATCAGTCTTGAGGTAACCTTGCTTTAATGTATAAAGGGGGTTTCAGAAGTAGTCTCAGCTCATCAAGGTATAGGTGGAACTTCTGAGCCTAGGAACAAACCTTCCTTAGGCTGAGAATATACTCACTGCCAGTCTTCAGAAATATGAGGGGAGTTTTCCAAGTTTTGCAGGTATCTTTTGGATGGCAGGCACTAAAGTCACAATAGACATGTTTACTAGACATGAAAACAATCTTCCTGAGTGAAGTAACCCAGACTCAGAAAGACAGATATGATATGTATTTGTTTGTATCTGGATATCATTTGGAAAGTCAATATTAACCAAGTTACAATCCATAGAACCACAGAAGTTTGATAGAGTAGGGGACTATTGGGGAGCAGATAGATATCCATTGGAAAGGTAAATAGAATAGATAGCTATGGATGTGTGTGTTTTTAGGGGGACTTGAACAGGTGGATCAAGTGGAGCGGGGCACAATGGAGGGAATATGGAAATAGACAGCTAAAATTAAGCGTCATGTAAGGGGTAATATAAAGACCTATTATAATAGAAGCTTTGTAAAATATATACATGTATGAAGGGGATCTAAATGGAATCACCAAATAATGGAGCAGACAGAGTCCCAACTGGACATCTATTGTCACCAAATAAAGCTTCCAATACAAGTATTGATTACATCTAATTGAGTTGTTGACCAAAGGAGTCCCATGGGAATCTCCAAGCAACCTAGGTTGTTGCCAAGACTATAGGTTGCTCTCCAGAAACTGAAGGCAATACCCTGTTGCTGATGACAATACCTACAGAACTCAGTGAACTTTAGAGAAGTCAAGCTGGTGTCTATGCCTACATAGAGCCTTCACTTCTATGTGCTAGCATATTTAGTACAGGAGTGTACTCTGCATACCACCAAAGCAGAAAGGTAGACACCAGTCTGGTCACAGACTCTTTGATCTACAATGGTGTCCTGCCATCGTGATATACTAGGACAATGATGGAACAAAGCTATATTTGGCCAAATATTTGGACAAAATATGGCACAGCTAATATTTGATTGGGCTTAAGGTCCACATCATAAGGTGGAATCCAAACTCCACACTGCTTGGTTGACTAATTAAGAATCTGAGACTAGATAACCTAGGATACAGGGTAAAACCAAATACTACTGTAAAAGTACAGCAATAAAATAACTCTTAAACATTCTTCTATACTTATGTCATAGATCAGTGACTTGCTCAGCAATCATCAAAGAAGCTTCCTCATATAGCAGATGTGGACAAATATAGAGACCCTTAGCCAGACATTATGCATACAATGAGGTACTTCAGAATATTTAGCACTAGATGGGGTATCCATCAACACCCCCCCCCCCGCCATGGCTCAGGAAACCCTGTGGAAGAGAGGGCAGAAAGAATGTAAGAGCCAGAGGTGATGGAGAACAACCTGGAAATGAGGCTTTCAAAATTAACAGGATCAATGCCCATAAAAACTCACAGCCTGAGATAGCAGGCACTGGGCCTTCACAGGTCTTCACCAGATATTCTTCTAGAACTGAGAGAGAAGAAATGGCCATACACCCCCATCCATAACCCAAAATTGATAACCACTTGTAAATGAAAATTAATTTTCTCCAAGGGAGTCTTACTAGGTAAACAAACTATTTTTAAGTGTAGGCTGCATGCACAGCAGTAAACAATCAACAGAAAACAAACCCAACAACATCTTTGGAGGTTCTTTGGCTCATAATGTCATGCAGGGTTTTTTTATGTCTTTTAAAATTTATTTTTATTTCCTAAAATTTATTAATTTATTATATTTTTTCTTTTTTAAGCCTGTAGGTCCTTTGCATATATATATTATTTATTATTGCTTCAAGTTTTGAGTTTTTATGAGATTCTTGAGAGTGCTGGGTCTGCATCTATATTTGTTTCTTGTACCTCTTCTGGAGATCTTTTCTTTCTGTTTGCTAGCTTTGTCCTATTCCAAAGAGTTTGTTTTATTTCATTTTGTTTTATTATTACCCCTTAGAAACCTGTCTGCTTTCTTTTTTTTTCTTTTCTTTTTTAAAATATTTTATTTTATTTTATTTTACAATACAATTCAGTTCTACATATCAGCCATGGATTCCCTTGTTCTCCCCCCTCCTGGCCCCCCTCACCTTCCCCTCCCAACCCACCCCCCATTCCCACCTCCTCCAGGGCAAAGCCTCCCCCGAGGACTGAGATCAACCTGGTAGACTCAGTCCAGGGAGGTCCAGTCCCCTCCTCCCAGGACGAGCCAAGCGACCCTGTATCCCAGGTTTCAAACAGCCAACGCATGCAATGAGCACAGGACCCAGTCTCACTGCTTGGATGCCTCCCAAACAGATCAAGCCAATCGACTATCTCACCCATTCAGAGGGCCTGATCCAGTTGGGGACCCCTCAGCCATTGGTTCATAGTTCATGTGTTTCCATTCGTTTGTCTATTTGTCCCCGTGCTTTATCCACTGCTGGCAATGGTCAAGAGACAACCCGAACTGACCTACTCTGGTGATGGGATGGCCAAACACCCTAATTGTCGTGCTAGAAACCCCATCCAATGACTGAGGGAACTGGATGCAGAGATCCACGGCCAGGCCCTGGGTGGAGCTCCGGGAGTCCAATTAGCGAGAAAGAGGAGGGTTTATATGAGCGAGAATTGTTGAGACCAAGGTTGGATAAAGCACAGGGACAAATAACCTGTCTGTTTTCTAATGACAGACAGAAAAGGGGTAGATCAGGATGAGAGGGGATGTGTGGAGGAACTGGGAGGAGTAGAGGGAGGGGAAATTATAATAAGGAGGTATTATAAGAGGAAAAAAATCTATTTTCAATCACAGATATGGTATGAAAGATAAATAATAAAATTTCAAACCACCAGGCTGCATATAGTGTGTGTGTGTGTGTGTGTGTGTGTGTGTGTGTGTGTGTGTGTGTGTGCTGTTTGTCAATTATGTCTCAATAAAACTGCAAAACTAATGATCAAATTAAGTTTCTGCTTTTGATTCCAGACTTGGAGAACTATTCTGAATTCAAAAGGACATTGCTAGCTCCCATTTTCCTGCTTCTCTAGTGAATTCTCTGACCAATGGTTTGACTGATTACTTTTCAGGATCAACAAGGTTCTTCTTGCTTTTCATCAAAATCTGAATTATCTAAAAATACTGATGTAAATCTAATTTTTTTTCTTAACACTATGTAAGTCATTTTATTTAAAATAGAATTTCCTTAGTTTAGCCTAGGTAATTTATATAAACAAATATAAAATAGCCACAGATTTGCAGAAAGGATTACCCATAGTGGAAAAGTTCGACATTTGTGCATTTTACCAAATGGTATTATCCCTTAAGTTTAGACATTTTCAAAACTTAAAATGGCTAATTGTATTTTGTTTTATTTTTGCTAGTATCCCAATATCAAAGCTGTTCAGTTTTTATTTTTATTTTCAGTGGCTCATAAGACTTTCAGATGAATATTCAAAGAAGTAGAAGTTCTGGTATGGAGGATATTCTAGACTAAAGCTGTCAGTTTTTAACATTAAAGACATATTACAGATGACCCAGGAAAATACAGCTTCTCATAAGAAATCGATTTAAGGATATTAGGAGTTTTAATTCCTCAAAAGAAGCCATGGGACCAGAATCTACCATAACAGCGTGGACAGAAACAGGCATATGTATCCACCACAGTCACAGCCATAACCAAAGCCGAGACCTCCAGAGCCATGGCCCTGCCCACAATGGCTATAGATGTAGAATCTCATGGAATAAGGATTAGAGGGTCAGATTCTAGAGTTTTAAGTTCACAATTTTTACATGGTTTTATATATCAAGTGAATGGTTTATGGGGCAAGCCACAGACACTGCTGAATTCACATAACAAATGGTTGGCATTGAAGCTCTCTGAAGTATTTCTTACAACCAGTATGTCCAACAATTTTATTTCATGCCAGGATGCATGAATGGATATGTTGTGTCTCTAATGAGAGACTCTTCTCCTACTTTATTAGCTTACTTGTTTCAGATGCTAAATTCCAGCTTACATTAGGTCATATAACCCAGAAAGATACCTCTTAGTAAATTTCTCTCTCTCTCTCCCTCTCTCTCTCCCTCTCCCTCTCCCTCTCTCTCTCTCTCTCTCTCTCTCTCTCTCTCTCTCTCATTTATGAAAACATGAATTCTTGGTAACAAAAACCTAGTTAAAAATCATAGATGTGAGAAAGGGACTTCTAAGGGTGGTATGTGTAGAGGACAGTGAGACGTTAGAGAGGGTAGGAGGTTTACAGTGGTCAGAATGTACTTTAAATATACATTAAAAATCAATTAAAGTTATTTCAAATAAAAGTTAAAAATAAATAATAGCATAAATACTAAAGTGAGACAATGGTGGCAGCATCAATTTATAATATATTGAATGTCAAGATGTTTTATCTTCCCCATGTATAGAGAAGGATCATTCACTTAAATTTATGTTTCATGTATTCATGTCCTCATTAGTTTATATGTTATCCACATCTATAGTAGAGACTGCTGCCTATATCTACTAATCCTGAATATACAGAAAGGGAAGGATTAATTCTATTAGAAACCCAAGTTTGAAAAGGATCACAGAAAAATTTAAAACTCTATTGACAGTATTGATGTAGAACTCTGACAAACTTTAGCTTGTTTCCAATATTCTTGACCAACGGATCAATCTCAATATAGCTATCTGAAAAGTTTAGATAAATATAAATTTGGGAATAGTATGAAAAATTTTTGACTTTTTTATTAACAGTCAAAGGATGAAAATCAAGGGAAGAGTGAGAATTTGTCATCATATTAGAGAATAAAGCGATGTGACAATCAGGAGCTGGTGAGATGGCTCAGTCAACTTAATCACTATGTTACCTAGTGACCTCAACATACAAGCACACACACACACACACACACACACACACACACACACACACACACAGAGGCACACACATGAACATGTATATACATATACACACATATACATACCCTCAAAAGTTAACTAATTAATTAATCAATAAAATATGATGAAAATATAAATGTGAACTTGATGCTAGGACAGTAAATAAAGAGCATAAGTGGAAAATGAACTGATATAAAAAGGCCCATTTTAAAACTATTAACAGGGATACTTTCCTTGGTTGGTAAATGTACTATAGTTCTGAATATTAAGGAATGTTCAGTGACATAAATTTTTATTGTTTATTATGGAAAATAAGAATAGAGATAAAAACAGATTGATTTTGGTGGGTTATAAGCAAAGTGATGTGTCTAGGTTTGAGAAAGGTTGAGCATTTAGCAGGACAACATCAAATTTGGGAAAAATAGAAAGAGAAAAGCTAGGTGATCTGCAGAATAGCTTCTGAGGTTGGAATTTCAATATGTGCAGTAGAAGGAAAACCCAGGTAAAAGATACTTCAGAAATTGAACATGAATTCAGCACTCTTCAGAGTCTGTGGATGATGAAGATGTTATGTTCTCCGACTTTAGATGGCAAGTTTTCTGACTTTGGCAAGATTAAAGTTTTGTTGATTCATGCAAAAGATGACAGTTTCAATAGAGTAATGGGAATAAAGACTGACAGATATCAGTAGAAAAGTACAGAATTATCAGGACGCTGCCGTGAATGTATACTTATGAACTTCTGGCAATCATCTTGAAGGTTTGAAGAACAAGATTTAGCTTCCTTTCTTTTGGTTATGGATGTTCATGAAAACTTGGCACTTTTATGACACCACATCAACATGGAGTAAAAAGATGTTTTCTCAGCCTTCTTATGTATTACAAGGCTTTCACTTTTAGGATCAAAATGAAACAATCTGTTCAAAGATTAATTTCTGGAAGCAAATGTTAAATGTAAATTCCAATAACTTTTTTTTTTTTTTTTTTTTTTGGTTTTTCGAGACAGGGTTTCTCTGTGTAGCTTTGCGCCTTTTCCTGGAACTCACTTGGTAGCCCAGGCTGGCCTCGAACTCACAGAGATCCGCCTGGCTCTGCCTCCCGAGTGCTGGGATTAAAGGCGTGCGCCACCACCGCCCGGCTAAATTCCAATAACTTTTATTAACAAGGTCATTTAACAATAACAAAATAATCTATCAATACACCTGCTAAGGAAATACACAAACACCTAGATTTATAGTCATTTTTAAATTGCTTGATGTGATATATTTTTACCAAATTTAATCAGTGTTCTAAGAACTAAAATAACCCAAAGAAGGAATAATGCACAAGTTATTTCTACCATTGTTTACTAAAAGCTGAAGTTATTGTTGCAATGATTGTATACTCTAAGGTTTTTATTTTCTCTATAAGAAATCTGACTTTGAATAACTGAAGATGTTCTCTATTTCAAATATCTCAATCAGTGGAGAGTAAGATGTAACATATATCCATCTCATAAAAATGCACCTACCAAGAAACAAACACAAAAACAACATTGAAAACATGCAATGGATGAATTAATAGACTAATATGTTGGTTTAGACATTAACATAAAACATTTTTAATTCCATTAATTTGAGTCACTTGGAATGTACACTAGGCATGTCAAATTAGATAATTATAAAAATCCATGTCCACATTCTGATGATTGCCAAGAGAGCTGATTAAAATACATGGCATGGTTAACACCTGAACCCTCTTAATTGCATTGTAAACTATTTCTGACTTCCAGTCTCTGAACTTTATCCCCGGATATTTGAAAGGATACATTAAAATAGTAATTACTGTGAACAATTATTGGAATGTCAGAAATATGACTACAATATCAAAAATCAAGGTGAACTGGTATACAATATTGCCTTTTCACACACATTTAATGAAGAATATTTATTAATATTTAAGCAAATTGTGGTTAATCAATAGTAAGAAATAAAAATAATTTGAGGAAAATAGAGAAATGGAACTTCATCACATCGGTTTTTTTCTTAATCTTTAGAAGGAGACTCCATTTTGTTCAGACCTGGGTCTATTGGAGTTTTAATTAATTAGATTATTCTTAATTCTATGAATATCATAGACTTGATATATATATATATATATATCATATATTATGTATTATATATATTATAGCTCTGGAAGAATAAATTTTGCACAGATCAAGAGAGAAAAAAATATCATAATGCATGAGAAATTCCACCACACTGAAATATTTTAGAAAATGAAGACATTTGAGGGATAAAAAATGAGACTGTAATTAAAATAAGTATGATTTTGTTATTGAAAGGATAGTTATTAGAAGTTTACAAAGGTCTAGTCTGAGAAAAGTTTAAGGGAGTGTATGTGTCTCCCCTCATTAAGACCTTAGTTGAATCAGTTGAGTCAAAATTCACTGTTCTATTATAACCATCCTGCTTTGAAATTCTCAACTCCACTCACCCAGATTCGTGGTCTTTACAAATATCTCTCAGGGAACATGATAGAAGAGGGTGTGCTGTCTTCCAGGCATGGCAAGGCCTCTGCATTCATGAACCCACAGTAACCTCCTTTATTCGCACAGGACCTACAGATGATTGGGGATATCAACACCGGCAGAAGGGCTCACAGAACCCAATCTCTACCTGGAGGCCTGTTGCCAGTTCAAGGCTGCTAGAGGGAGTCCTTGTTTTCAGCATTACAGGTAGTGGTACCCACACTCCTTACCAATGACCCCGGTGTCCCTGGACTTTGTTAAACCCACTAGGTCACAAAACAGAAAGGCATGAGGGAGAGAAGGAGAATTGTTCAGAGAACCACAGGTCTTGATGGGGGATGAAAAAGGGTGGGATGGGAGTAGGAGCAGAATGTCTCATATGTGTGTATAAAACTGTCAGAGAACAAATAATTTAAAAACAAATGTAACTGGCTCTTAGATACGTGGAAACAAATAAGAATTTGTTTCTATTTCATTACTCTTTGTGTTGATTTTTGTATTACCGGAGGTTTGTTTGATGACAGTTTTGTTTGTTGCATAATGGTCAGATAAGAAACATGAGATGATTTCAATTTTTCTGTATTTGTTAAGGTTGGCTTTGTGTCCCAACCAGCATGTGGTCTGTTTTAGAGACTCTTTCATGTGCTGTTGAGTAGAATGTATATTCTTTGACAATTGGATGGAATATTCTGTAGCTATGTTAGTCCATTTAATGTAAGAGGTCATTTGATTCTGAGTTTTTTCTGTTTATTTTTTGTTCATATGACCTTTTTATTTAAGAAAAAGGGAAGATAAAGTCAGTTACTATGATGGTGTTTGTGTTAATCTGTTTCTTTAATTCTATTAGTATGCTTTTATGAAATTGGGTGCACCAGAGTTTGGTGTATACTTGTTTAGTATTGTGATATTTTCCGTTAGTTGTTCCCTTGATCAGAATGAAGTGCCTTCTTTGTCTCTTCTTATTAGTTTAATTTCAAGTTTATTTTGTCAGATATTGGGATGGCAGTACCGGCTTGCTTTCTGATCTCATTGGTCTGGAGTACTTTTATTTATCCTTTCACTTTAAGGTGATGTTTATCTTCAAACTAAGATGAGCTTCTTGTAGACACTTTATAGATGGATTTTTGTTTTCTCATCCATCCAGCTATCCAATCTCTTTTGACTGGAGGGTTGAGACCATTGTTATTTAGAATTTCTATCAAAGGCTGTGTATGTAGATTGTAGTAATTTTATTGGTTACTGCTGGTTTGTGTTCTTAGTTGTTTATTTTTCATAAAATTACAGCTTCATTTGTTTTCTTTCTAGGCTCTTTTGGCTGCTATTATTTCTCTCTTCAGTTTAGAATTATTGGTTCTAGTATTCTGTTTAGTATACAATGGCCATATCAATAGATATGCTAATATTGAGGGGAGTTTTGCAGGGTCTCACTTCTAGGGAAAGATCTATAGGCCAATAACGACTGATGGGAGAAGGAGAATTAGCCTTTTGTAAAGATGGGCCTTCTTATTGGTTTTCCAATGCAGAGTGGTCAGGCTTGAAACCTCATACACATAAACAGCAAAAACAGATCAGCAGGTTGAATTTATATATATTAAGAAAAAAAGGTTTTTTAACCTGAGAGTTTGGATGGCATGGGAGGGGTTCAAGGAAGGTTAGCTGGGAGGGGCTGGAGGGAGTAAAGTGAGGTAGTTCTATTTCATTCAAAGCATTAAAAATAAATAGAGCTCCAGGAGTCCAGTCGAAGAGAGAGAAGAGGGATTCTATGAGCAAGGGGCCTCAAGATCATGTTGGGGAAACCTACAGAGACAACCAAACCAAGCTAGTGAGAACTCATGAACTTTAGATCAACAAATCTGAAGCCTCCGTGGGACTGTACTAGGCCCTCTGCATAAGTGAGACAGTTGTGTAGCTTGATCTGCTTAAGGGGCCTCCTGGCAGTGGGATCAGAATCCATCCCTGGTGCATGAGCTGGCTTTTTGGAGCCCATTACCTATGGTGGGACACCTTGCACAGCCTTGATGCAGGGGAAGGGGCTTGGACTTGCCTCAACTGAATGTTGAGCTCTGCTGACTCCCTATGGGAGGCCTTACCTTGCCAGAGGAAGGAATGGAGGGTGGGTTGGGAGAGGGAAGGCTGGAGGTGGGTGGGAGGAGGGTAGAGATGGGAATCTGTGGTTTCTATGTAAAATGAACAAAATATTCTTAATAAAAAAATAAATAAATAAATGCTTATTATGCAGAAAAATAGTGATTAAATTGATATCACAAAAACTCAAAAACCAAATAGCATGCCTCTTTAATGAATCCCATACATCGTCACTGCTGAAAAACAACAAAATAATTAGATGAGTCATAAAATTAGACAAGTGACATGAGCACACAGTAGGTCCCACCCACACTGAGAGCATATAAAAGGCCCTCTCTGCAGGCAGAACTCTACAGACTCAACTCACCTACACTCCTTCTCTACCCAAGAACAACCTCAACAACCAACATCATGTGTGGCTACTACGGAAACTACTATGGCAGCAGAGGCTATGGCTGCTGTGGCTATGGAGGCCTGGGCTATGGCTATGGAGGTCTGGGCTGTGGCTATGGCTCCTGCTATGGCTGTGGCTACCGTGGACTGGGCTGTGGCTATGGCTGTGGCTATGGCTATGGTTCACGCTCTCTCTGTGGCTGTGGCTATGGATATGGCTCTGGCTATGGATCTGGATTTGGCTACTACTACTGAAGACACCATGGAAGACTCTCACCCTTTCCAACTCCAGTTATGATCCCCATGTTTTCTGAACCTTCTTCTTAGAGAGTCTTATTCACAGGTTTATGATGTGACCTTTTTCAAGATGTGCCCTTTAATGTCCTTATTGACATTATTATGAATATAAGATATAAGATATAAGACCCAAGGCTTTTACTTTTCTGTATTTGACTCCTGAGAACAAAGAGTGTTTATAACTCACCCTATGAACTTCCATATGTCTCTTATTAGAATATTGTCACAAGTTTTGCATTTTGATTTTCCTAATAAACTAATTCAATCTCATAAAGTACTATAGTTGTTATTTCATTTATGTGTGTGTGTGTGTGTGTGTGTGTGTGTGTGTGTGTGTCCGTCCCATAGCACATATATGGAAGTGAGAGGAAAACGAGATGGTTTAAGGTTGGCTCTTTTTCTCCACCACATGAGTAACTGGGATTGAACTCCTGTTGCCAGGTTTAGAGACACCTTCCTTAACCCTTGAGCCGTCTTCCTGGCACTATGATTTTCTTATTTTTCATTGTCACATACAGCTGTTTTTCTTAGGATATACCTTCTTTAAAGTTTCTACTTCACTGGGTAGTGGTGACACACGCCTTTAATCCCAGCACTCGGGAGACAGAGGCAGGTGGATCTCCGTGAGTTCAAGACCAGCCTGGTCTACAGAGTGAGTTCCAGGATGGCCAGAGATACACACAGAGAAACTCTGTCTCAAAAAACCAAAAAAAAAAAAAAAAAAAAAAGAAAGAAAAGAAATTTCTACTTGTGCAGTCAAATCCTTGGTTTATGACATTAAGATCATCATAATCTTTGCAATGCAAAGCTCTTGTTCTGTTGACAGTGTGTATATACGTGTTATGTTACTGTTAGATCAATGGTTCAGCAAGGGTGGAATACGGTCACCTTGTTCCTCCAGAATTCACTATTGATTGTTGATTGGTCCAGTCTTGTGTAAGCCCATTATAGACAGTTGCTGATGCTGTGAGGTCATGATTACTTTGGCTGTGCTATGCCTACAAGAGAGATTTTCACAGCAATTATACTTATCTTCAAGCTCTTATATTATTTCTGCCCTGTGGTGGTATTGTGTTCCCCAAAATATTGTGCACCCTAATAAACTTATCTGGGGTCAGAGACAGAACAGCCACTAGATACAAAGGCTTGAAAATGGTGGCACTCACACCTTTAATCCCAGCACTCCAGAGGTAGAAATCCCTCTGGATCTCTGTGAGTTCAAGGCCACATTGGAAACAGCCAGGCATAGTGACACATGCCTTTAATCCCAGAAAGCGAGCCTTTAATCCCAGGGAGTGGTGGTAGAAAGCAGAAAGGTATATAAGGCGTGAGGACCAGAAACTAGAAGCGTTTGGCTGGTTAAGCATTTTGCTGGTTAAGCTTTTAGGTTTTGAGCAGCACAGTTCAGCTGAGATTCATTCTGGATAAGGACTCAGAGGCATCCAGTCTGAGGAAACAAGATCAGCTGAGAAATTGGCCAGGTGAGGTTAGCTGTGGCTTGTTCTGTATCTCTTATCTTCCAGCTTCACCCCAATACCTGGCTCACAGATTTGATTTTATTACTAAGAACTTTTAAGATTCATGCTACACTGCCCCTCTTCCATATTGCTCCCCAAGCTTTAGAGAGGGCATATGAATATCCTACTCAGGGCTGAGGACTCCACAGCCACTTATTTTCACTACCTTGAGCAGCTATTAGTCTCTGTATTTACCACTGTTTTTTTGTGAGTCTATCAGATGGTAACTGAGAGTACTATTTGTATATGGGTAGAAACATAAATATTTAGAGGACAATTTGATGTTGTGTCAATTTAGCTAGATAATTATAGTTAAATTCTCCCTAGGATCTAAGAACTCTCCTAGCCATGGGTTTTTAACTGGATTAATAGTACTAACTATGAATTCTGTTTTGTTTAATGGTCTTTAACCAGTTATAGAGCAGTTGGTTGCCCCTATAACACTTGTGCTCCTATTCCATCAGTGGGCACATCTTGCCTGGTAAATTGATACTGTATTTCATGCAATTCTTAACTTGGTAAGAAAGACCATTGAAGCCCTTTGTCCTTGACACCTACATTGCATCTTCTGACCTAATGAAACCTGGCCAGTAGGGAGAAATCTTCCAGTTCAGTTTCAGATTGATCTTGCATCCAAGGTATATGGTGTCTTCAGCAATACGGTCTTATTACTTAGTTAAGGAGGACAACCAAAAGGAATGTTAAGAGTCTGTTTTGAGAGGCTGTGTGGTTCCTTGTAGTTAAATTGTTGACTCCACAAAAAGAATTCAGTTCTCTAGAAAAATTCAAACTTTGGCAAGAAAATAGTTCTTTCAAGTGGTGTTCATCTGTGGACTTTATTTCCTATTAATTTATTCCTGAATCTTAAAATTTAAAATCACTACTAAGTGAAGCACTAGTAGTATGTGCTTATATTTTTGTAAAAATGCAAATTTTAGTTATCTTGGCTTCTTGAAGAGCCTTAATCAGTGAACATAAAATCATGCCTCAGGAAGAAAGTATCCATTGCTATTGTTAAGATTTTCTAATACTAGTACCTGACTCATGTGTTAATAGTACCAAAAATTAATGAGAATTTTTGCAAGCTATAATGCTCAGAACTTGAATTTAAATGTCAGCAGTGATATCACCAAACAAATGTTATTTTTACTCACATTGGCTTGTTCACCTCTTTCTGTTCATTAAATTATGGCTATCTAGAATTGAAACAGAAACACAAAGAACTCTTTTGCCATTAACTTATTTTATTTGTGAGATTCCTTTCCTATACTTTTGAACATCAATTCTAACATCATTATATTTACTTTTATTAGAAATATGCATGAAATAATTCCAGATTCATTGCACTGAAACATGAGACATAGATTTGCTTCTTAACAGATTTTTTTTGGCTTTTGACATATTATATAACTTTGGGATGGGTATGAATATATAGAAATTAAAGAGAATAATGAAACCTACATTGAAGAGTTGCTCTGAGATCTAAATATATTAAAATATGTAAGGAAGTGAGAATAAAGCCTGATATTTAATTAAAGTGATATTTTACTATTATACACATGATTTACATTTTGATTCTTAGCATATAAAATAATTTATTGTCGAATTGATTAATATTATCTACATAAATTACATTAAACCTATAGAAATGAATTACATTTATAATCTGAATAATGGTACTCGGGCAACACTTCTTATATGTTTGTTATAGATCCATCATAATACCAGGTCCTTAAGATGGATCCTTAATCCTCCTGGAGCATTTATTATATCTTAAATATATTCCCATTATATAGCTGAATGATAACAAAGATAAATAAAACAGAAACCTCACTGACAGTTTTAGTCTGAAGACCAAATTTTGTATACACATATATTGTCTCTTTATATTTAAGTTAAATACAATATTTTATTAGTTATTTGCTGAATACTTCAGGTCTAAAATTCATTACTAGTGCCATTTAATTATTGAAGTCTAGTGTTAAAATATATCTGAAAATCAAGATTATTTTAATCCTTTCCTCTATAAAAACTTACTTCACCTTTCTTCATTCTCTCATCTGCTGATTTATGAAACTCAAACTCTCTAATAGAGGATATCTAGAACTTTACTGTCTCTTATTTTTGGATTTTATATTTTCATGCTTTGAATCTAAATTCTAGGGTATTTGCTCAGTCTGTCTTCATCTTGTCTCATGTTCAATCGAGTGAAGAGGAAGCACAGTGAATGGGAGAGGATCTTTGCCGGCTAAACATCTGCCCGAGGGTTAATAGCAAGAATATATAAAGAACTCAAAAGGCACAGAGTCAAGCAATCCAGCAACGCGTTAAAAATGGGCTATGGGGGGGGGGGGATGGGCTGTTGTTCTGAACGGAGAATTCTCAAAAGAAGAAATAAGAGCAGATAAGAAACATCTCAAACATGTTCATTGTGCCTCACAACAGGGAACCCTCAAATCGAAACAAATTTGATTTCTCATCTCTGGGGTATATCTCTAAATGTTCAGATGTGATGATATGTCCTCGAGTAACTGTGGAAACCATGAAAGAAAACAAATTAAAAAAGGACGAGGTGAGTGGGAGCTTGAGGAAAACAAATACTGGGACACAAGTGGTTTGAATGGGATCCTGGGAAAAAAGAGGGACTTTATATAGAGAGAGGGAGGTAGGTCAATACAGGAAATGAAGGAGAAGGATGAATTAACAGGAAGGATGTCTGAAAAAGTCATAAGGAAAAATATTATTGTTAATTCACTTAAACTGCACATAATACATAAGTCCATGTGTATACCTACATATATACCTGTATATACACATATATTTTTAATGAAGTTTTCCCATCTGAGCAGAGGATGTTCCACAAGAGCCATAGACTGTCTAACAAAAGCCCAGCACAGTCATGACAAGACCTCTTGTAGCTAGAGTTTTCCTGCCTGGCCCACAGTCAGGACAAATCTCTCTCACCTTCCAGTCCCACAGCCACTCAGACCCAACCAAGTAAACACAGAGACTTATATTGGTTACAAACTGTATGGCCGTGGCAGGCTTCTTGCTAACTGTTTTTACAGCTTAAATTAATCCATTTCCATTAATCTATACCTTGCCACATGGCTTGTGGCTTACCGGCATCTTCACATGCTGTTTGTCCTGGTGGCGGCTGGCAGTGTCTCTCTGACTCAGCCTTCCACTTCCCAGCTTTGTTCTCCTCCTTGTCCTGCCTATACTTCCTGCCTAGCCAATGGCCAATCAGTAATTTATTTACTGACCAATCAGCAACACACTTGACATACAGACCATCCCACAGCAACCTCTTGTGAGTTTTTGGTTAGAAAAATCCAAGATACTCCAAAAATATTATACACTATTGGTATCGCCCTTGGTTCGCTCCACCGCAGAGATTGAAAGTAAGTCTGCCTTACTGAAGACATCTTACACTCAGGACACAGTACACAGAACATCTGAACTGGATCTGGCCTGAAAGCCTCATCCCTGGGGAAATTATTATAGAAAACCACCACTGATAAAATGCAGAGAATTAGTAATCTTGTGGTGCCCAGCTTCAATTGATGCGTGTACAACAGAATTGCTGTACCTGTGGCTGGTGGTCCTGATTCTATAAGAAATGAAACTAGAAGAAATGATGAGCAAGCCAGTAATCATGACTTCTCCAGGGCCTCTGTCTGTATCAGCACCTTCCTCCAGGTTCCTGCCCTGTTTTGAGTTCCTGACTTCCTTCAGTGATGAACTGTGATGTGTAACCATAAGCCAAATAAATCCTCTCCTTTCTAAGCTGCTTTTGGTCATGGTATTTCATCACAGCAATAGTAAACATAACTAAGACACACATTAACATGGAATAGGTAAATATCAAGGAGTCCCACACCCAGACATAGAACTACAGACAAATAAGGAATACAGAAGATAGACAAAACAGTCTTCAGAGAAGAGGCCCTACATTGTTTATACAATGCAAAGTGTTCTTTCCTGAGAGCATATTCACAAAAGTGTCAAAAATTTTAGAAAAGAACATGTTGGTCGTGTCTAAATTTTAGCGACCATCAATAAAGATGCCATAAACACTTTCTCTAAAAGAGCGAGATAGATGATAGGAAATTGTAGAAGAGTATGCAGAGTCAAGGGAAACCTCCTGCAGGACAGTCAATGTAATCCCAGTGGAGTCTGTGAAGGGCAAGAAGGGAAGTAATTTGTTTTAATGTATGTGATGGAAAGGCATTACATTTGGTGTCATTAGAAATTGTGGGCTGTGCCTTGGTGACGGTAGCTATCGATGTATTTAAAGACAGAGAATTGAATTATTCGCCAGGTAGGTGATTACACATACAAAAAAGACCAAGGCTATGCTTGAGATTGAGGTAAATATATAAACAAACTGTAAAAGAAATCACAAAAGATGTAGCTGGACACTGAGTATTCCAGGGTTTTAGACAGGTCACCAGGCCTGACTGTGTTTCAGAACTTAAACAAAATGTCAAGAAACAAACTGAGGTGGAATTGGTGTAGGCTCCACAGGAATGATGAGTGTCAAAGGTCCAAGTGGTTGAAGGAAAGGAGGTAAAAAGTGGAACATATATTTTAGAAATACACTTTGTAAGTGAATTTTTTTCTAAAGAGAAATAGTGAACTAGTCCAACACCTAAGGAAACTAAAGACAATTTCTCTAGGTGAAGAGTTTCTTTTGGTTTGTTTCTGCGGGAAGTAATTTTTAATTATATTTCAGGGCGGTAGGCATTCAGAACCTTTTAAAAAGAGGAATAGTGCAGTGTAAAAGCAGGCATACCAAAAGTATTCCCAGGGCCATAAAACTATGATACTGTAGTAGTGAATGCATGCTATGCAACACTTGTCCAAGTCCGGAGAAGATATGTTATTAAGAGTGCACTCGGGAGGCAGAGCCAGGCGGATCTCTGTGAGTTCGAGGCCAGCCTGGGCTACTAAGTGAGTTCCAGGAAAGGCGCAAAGCTACACAGAGAAACCCTGTCTCGAAAAACCAAAAAAAAAAAAAAAAAAAAAAAAAAAAGAGTGCACATTAACTGTGGGCTCTGGGAGATAATGTGCATGGGTGTAATTCGTATGTTGCAATACGTGTGCCGTTGTGTATAGCATACTGATGATGGCTGCTGGTGGCAAGGGGAGAGTTCTCCAGTTCTCAATTATGACACAAGGGTGAAAATGCTCAAAAATAAATGTTACTCATAAAAAACTGACTGTTTTTAATGCGCATAAACCACTAACTGACTATAAAACTAAATACTAATACTTTATAAGACAAAAATGACTCTTGAACATTAATTCTAAAGGACGTGCCTCTATAAATTTTATAACCTTGACTTATATGGAAAACTATGTTTCTACGGATGTTTTCAAGTTATAAAAGTCTCCATGATTATTCTCTTTACTAACTGATGTAATTTAACAAGAGCTTTTTACATAAATTGAAAATGACTTCATATTATTTAAACTCATGATCATTTAAAAATTCAGGTTTCATCATGTCAGCTGGTAGGACTCTACAAAGTATAAGATCAGAGACAACTGATATTTACTTTTGAAAAATTTAAAGTGACAGAGTAAAGACTTCTTATCAGTCATTACAGGAGGGACTGAAGTAATATGTAGGCACGATCAGGTGTGTTGTTTACAAGTCTACATTTATAACCATATAAACAGAAACAATTCTAGAGTGTATGGGAAATTACTTTGTTACTAAGAAGGAAATATTGTTTTATTATTAACATTATATTATCTCCTCTAATTTGAATTACTTTTCAGGGTAAATAAACCAGACTGAATACATCTCATGTCTGGAATTCCAAAGGTCGTTTGTTTAGCTGCAGGTATGTAGATGGCTTCCTGTCTTCAACCTGCTTCGCTGCTATGAAATTACAGCTATTGGACCCTGCTTGAATATAATAAGAAATGATATTTCAACACAAAGTATCTTTTGCCCATCATGCTTCAGATCATTGTTTTGGACAAGCTTATAGAATGAAGTGATCATCCTGCACCTTGCAAAGCTGTGGTTTTTTATTTTTTTACAATGAGAAAATGCTCTGCTTTGTGTCCTCACAGCCTGGTCAGTCCAGTGAAAACAACAAAGTCATCTAATATTTAATGGTTATTACAAAAAGTTCCACATGGATGACTAAAAGTAGATTTCCTGCTCAACATTATTTATTATTACAAAGGAATAAAAGTTTGAATAATATATCGGTGAAATCAAATGCCTGACGGAAAAATGTCCCAGGCAATATTAACTTATCATAAATCCTAAAATATGGACTTTTTTCTAGCAATTGCTGATAGATAGTTTTTCTAAAAGTCATAGAAACAATGACATTTCAGATCTCACAAATTTTATAAACATAACTGATAAAAATCTCTTAAACTTTTAAAAAGCAAAAATATGGTATTTATCAAAAACCATAATTTATGAAGTTTAATTTATTGAATTATATTATCATCATTTATAGTGATAGGTATGATGAAAACTAAAATCTACAAAGAAAGCCAGTGCTGCCTTTTATAGTCATAAAAATAAATTAGTCAAAAAACTAAAATTGATGTAATTAAAATTTTAGAGACAAAATTGGCTCAGCCTGTTGGTTTATTGAAAATTTTTATAAATTAAAAATTTAAAGAAAATTTTAAAATAAAATGCAATGACTTGTTAATTGCATTATAGAAATGAATAGCTTTGCAAATTTCTCTGTTGTTATTGATAGACAGCTATAACACTAAAGAACAAAAAGTATTTTGAGTAAATAACACAGATGAAATGTACTGCTTCAGTGTCTACTTTGGGATATGTAAGGAAAAGATACACATTTTAATTTGTGACAAATCAGCACATGTGTAGCTTCCATAGATCATGCATATATACAGAAGTTAAAATGAACATTTCTCTGTATTAGTCTCCCCTCATCATTAGTGTGAAATTGTTTCACGAGACACCTAGTTGGCAAACAAAACAAGCTTCCATAATAACTTTGAAGTTTTGTCATATGGTTGAGGGAAAAAAAACCTAATTAAACTAGGTTAGTCTTAAAATTAGCCTATGGAATGAACACATGGTAGGTCCCACCCACACTGAGAGCATATAAAAGGCCCTCTTCAGGGAGAAGCATTCAGACACAAGTCACCTACACTCCTTCTCTACCTAAGAACAACCTCAACAACCAGCAGCACCATGTGTGGCTACTACGGAAACTACTATGGCAGCAGAGGCTATGGCTGCTGTGGCTATGGAGGCCTGGGCTATGGCTATGGAGGTCTGGGCTGTGGCTATGGCTCCTGCTATGGCTGTGGCTACCGTGGACTGGGCTGTGGCTATGGCTGTGGCTATGGCTATGGTTCACGCTCTCTCTGTGGCTGTGGCTATGGATATGGCTCTGGCTATGGATCTGGATTTGGCTACTACTACTGAGGAGCTTGATGGCATCTCATGTGTGATGTGAAGATCCTCCAGCTTAGATCCCAAAGCCTGGCAGCACCACACAAAACTGGGGTATTATGAGGCTGTGATGGCCTAAAATACATTGTTATCCATCTAGATCCAACATTCCTAGATATTTTTTCCACAAGCTTTGTATAAGGACAAGAATATTAATTTCATTCTATATATTTACAATAAACATTGTCAAGCTAAATATAAGGTCTTGTTCTCATTTTATTTATTAATATATATTTTTGTTATATGCAGGATAATTTCTTTTATATTTCTGGATATTCTTTTAAATTTATTCCTTCATATGTTGCATTCAGACTGCTGTTTCCCCTCCTCCCACTCCACCATTCCTTCCTTCCTACATCCCTTCTCTCCTCTCTTCCAGATCCACTGTTCCTCTGTTTCCTGTTAGAAAAGAATAGGTCTCCCAGAAATAACAACCCAACATGGCATAACAAGTTCCAATAGGACTAGGCACAATCTCTTATATCAACCCTGGACAACAGCAAACGAGTAGGAGAAAAAGGGTCCCAAAAGCAGGCAGAAGATCCAGAGACACCTCTACTTCCATTGTCTGGTGTTCCACAAAAAGCCCAAGCTACACAACCACAATATATATGCAAAGGGTCTAGCACAGACCCATGCGGGCTACTTAAGTCTCTGTGAGCCCCGGTTAGTTGATTCTGTGGGCCGTGTTCTTGTGGTGTCCTAGACCCCTGTGGCTCCTGTAACCCTTCCTACCCCTCTTCTGTAGGATTCCCTGAGCATGGCCTAATGTTTGACTGTGGGTCTCTGCATCTGTTCCTGTTAGTTGCCAAATGAAGCCTCTCTGAGAACTATTATGCCAGGCTGTGGTTTGTAAGTATAGCAAAATGGCATTAGTTATCATTTTTTGACTCTTTTGTCCAGTCTTGTTGGTTCCATCCTAGGGTAATAATGGTGCAGAACTTGCATGAGTACATAAACAATGATGAGTCCAGCTGAGGCCCATGCCACTAGATGGGATTTCAGGATGGCCATCTTGAAGCTAGACAATGAAAGGAAGAGAGAGAAGACAGATAGATGGGAGAGAGGATTCTTCCCCATTCGTGTTATGAAACATGGTCCTGGTTTCAGGTTGAACCATACAGTACTCAAGAGTGTTCCTATGATTCTCTAAATGATAATGTTGATTCACACCACCGAGATTATTTGTGCCAACAAGGTAGTTCTTTCTGAATAAATGTTTTCTTTCTGGAAATCTGAAATTTTGCTGATTTTTTTTTAAGAATCTATATCCAGTTAAAGCCCTGGGTATTGAATTTCAAAGAGATTCAGTTTGAAGGAACAATGCTTTTGTGAGGCTTCACTTCTGATTGAGGTAAAGCTTGAACTGTGATTGGGAAAGAATATGAGAAAATCAGCACATAAATACCTTAAAACATCTCTCTTCATTTTCTCCTTATGTTCTATGTGTATAATGTTACTATTTTATTGTGATAAACATACTATTATTACCAATATAGACTGAATCCCATGAGTCTTTCTAGAGAATATTCAAAACTGGAATAGTTTGGGAGACTCCCAGTCAACATGACTGCTAGAAAAGGCAGGACATGGGATTTAGAGAGTCACCATCAATGTTATAGGTGTGGAAAGGGAATGACTATAGAGAAACAGAAAATATGTGGGGAAAGAGTGATGTACTTTTGCTCCTTTAAATTGGCATGTCATGAAACTGAGAATTCTTGAAGCATAGAGTGCCAAAAGAATGGATTTCCCTGTGTATATTTTTTCCAATGTATACGAGTATTTACCTACATATATATATATATATATGAACCTCTTGTGTACCTGTTATACCCAGAGGACAGAAGACTGTGTCAGATTCCCTAGAACAAGAGTTTCAGATTATTGGGAGCTTCCCTGTGAGTGGAGGGAACTGAACAAAGGTCCCCTAAACAAAAGTAGTAAGTGTTCTTAACCACTTATCCAGTTCCCCAGTCCTGTGTGTATAATGTTTAAACAGCATTTAAAAGAGGACTTGGAGAGTCATGTAGAAATAACATTCTCAAATACCTGCAAAGGGCTGAGGAATAATTTTTAAAAGGACAAATGTCCCATAAGTCTTGAAATTTCCAAGCAACAGAAAATAAACCCTTCTTTAATAAAGGAGAAAATTTTAGAGTACAGTAGAGCTTCCCAAGGGTAAGCATCTGGAAGTTTATATAATACAGAAACTATGTCAAAAGAGCCAACTGAAAACTTAAAAAACATCCCTGCAAGATGTGCTGGGATCATGAAGTGTGTATTATTTCTTCTTTACAGGATTGATGGACCATCAACTGCTAAAGGTGAAAGTATGGGAGGCCTTCTCTTTAGCACTGCACTATTTCAAGGAAGTAGAACAATATGGGCTCTGGTAGGAGATCTGTGGTCATTGGGCAAGTACCTTAGGAGGAGGTTGTGGATATGTAATGCTGTTTCACTCTCTGCTCCTTACTTGCTATGAAGCACACGCTTCACTCTGGCACAATCTGTTGTCTACCATAGATCCAAACAATAGGAAAATCAATATTGACCTGAAACCTAAAAGTCTATCAGCCAAGATTCCTCTTTTCTCTTTATAGTTGGTCTATCTTAGGTATTTGCTATGATGGAAGAAATCTAATACAGAAATCATTACCCAGAGTAGGATATTTGCTGTGGCTTGCATGCCTGGCACCTTTGCAATAGGTTTGCAGGAAGAGTCTAGAAGTATTTAAAGAAGGAAGCTAGAACAAGCCTATAATATTTAGTGAGAGTTCAGAAGACCAGATCACTGATAGCAGTATTATACTGGCAAAATTTCAGATGAAAATGAGTATCTTTCCGGAACTTGACCAAAACACACACCCAACCCCCACAATCCCCCAACACTTCTATGTTTTCTGTTTTCTCATATGTTGTGGTAAGTTAAGCTTAAACGCTATGGACTACATTATCTGGTGGAGGAAGCAGAACATTCAGACAGCAATACGGTTCTACTTTTTACTGAGGGTAGGAAGATTAAAAAAAAAAACAACAGATGACTTGAATACACATTAAGAATCTACATGAACAGCTACCACAGATCCAAAGGTTCCACAAGAAAAACATATTCCCAAAGTTAATTCATTGTAGAAAACAATCCAGAGAAATACAAGCACATCAGACATATGGGTATTTATTTCTTCAAATTCAACTAAGGAAAATTTGGATTCATGAGGTCTCCAACTAATACTGCAGAGGACAGTTGATGAGTCCAGGTGAGCGGACTCCCTGCTAACAGTCCTCCTTGAGGCATTGTATAGGGAGCTTTGGGAATGAAACTGAGGCTGCAGTTGAGATCCCAGGAGGATGGAGATCCCAACCATATATAGCACTTGGCAAGGGAAGCTGTAGGCAGTAAAAAAAAAATCAGTCCTAGAAAGTGGTCGTTTTTTGCTTTGGAGCTTTCCATACTCTTGGGAGTCTACATTTTCATATAATGCATACAGAAACCATATGTGAACATTTAAGATATGATAGTTTGGTCTTATCTTTCCTTTATATCACCTTATGTCGTCCATTGGAATAAGAATGTATATCTTGTGCCTGTCTTCCCACAGTATCTTGGGTCTGTATACTTGTAATTTTTATCAAGGTTTATAACTAAACGAGCCGTAGGTCTTGGAGAAGACTTTGGATATTTAAGCAATGCTGGAACAGTTAAAATGTTATTATTGGGGTGGAGTAGGATAAAACATTATACTCTGTGAGATTCACATGCACCTTTGAGGGCCAGGGACAAAATGGAGTGAGTGGATCTTATGTGTTCTCCAGAGTTCCATGGGATAAAAGTTCGATCCCCAGTTGGCAGTGCTGAGAAGCATTGGAAATTTAGAAATGTTAGGATGGGAGGGAGATCCTTCCATCTTCATGGCATGCTCTAAGTTGTGGATCCCAGCCTCTTCCTTATTGGTTCTCTTTCACGTTCTGGCTCTCACATGAACAGTTCTATTTTGTTACACACTCACGCTGTATGTGCCAACTTGGCACAGGCTCAGCGTATTGAAGCCATTTGACCATGGGCTAAGACCACATGTTACCCCAAATTAACTCAATGTAAGTTTTTTTTTACATAAATGTTTTATTTCACTTTATTTTCCATAAGGAAGGTTGTTGGTTGATATGTGCAGGCAGTGAACTTGTTTCTCCTTTATACTGTAGTTCCTCATGTGATATCAACAGTAATTCATTTTCTTTAAAAGCAGTGTATTGTTTATCTTGAACTGCTTTTAGTATGTTGTGCTTTTTGTTTATCAGAAACATAGTTGTGATAGAGCCAGACATTCTTTACTTTGACTGTAACCATACAGCTTGCTGTCTTTTTTCAATTTTGGAAATTAAAAACTTTTCATTGCATTTGTTTTGTTCAGACTATTTTATTCCTGTTTAAAATGCATTCTGAGTGCTCTCACCTTAACCTTATCTTTCTTCCTTTTCTTCCCAGTCAGTTCCCCACCCAACTTTCTTTCTACAAGTTCTTTTCCAACATACATTTGCTTATGTTTAGTGGTTTGCTGAGTTTACCAAGGGCTGTTCCTATAGCTGTACATATGGAAATGTGCACAAAATACATTTCTACAACATAGGTCTTATTTGATATTCCATTAG
Organism: Peromyscus eremicus; assembly: GCF_949786415.1. Taxonomy (NCBI): domain Eukaryota; kingdom Metazoa; phylum Chordata; class Mammalia; order Rodentia; family Cricetidae; genus Peromyscus; species Peromyscus eremicus. The sequence continues at coordinate 9,497,030 of NC_081428.1, forward strand.
GCAAGGGTTGGCCCCAATACACCACTACCCCTTCAGTGATGATTGTTGACTTGTCCAATGTTGCGTAGATTTTGTGAAGTTAATCAAAAGGGTCATGTCATACCAGAAGTCAATGTTCCACACCTCCCTTTTTACATTCCTTCTGCCCTGTCCTAGATAATCCTTGAGCTTTGGCAGTGGTGATATAGATGTCATCTTTATGGATGGACTTTCAATTGTAATTTGTTTTTAGCATTTGAAACAGTTACAAGTCTCTGTGGTCACTACTGATCACTTCAGAGATTAGATTCATTTTTTTAAATTTTCAGATTATAATGCAATTATAGCACTTTTCATTTTGCTTCTCTCCAAACCTTCCCATATAATCTCTGTTCTTCCTCAAATTGATGGCATCTTTTTTTTTTCAGTAATTGTTAAAGCATTCTCCTGTTCTGTCTGTATAATGTTACTTGTATTTATGTTTTCAGGGTTGGCCTTTGGCACTGAACAACCACTTGATATGCTCTTCTTTGGGGAAGGTCACCTCTTCTGCTACCAGCTTTCCTCAGTTGCCTTTAGTTCTTTGTGTAGGTTGAGACCCTGTAGACTTGTCTCCTTCCAGTTTGGCATATCTGTTGGTGTCATCCTTGTTCAACTCATGTTTGGGCAGTCATATTAGTGAGACTTTTATGTGTGTAGTTTCTGACAATACAAGGAGACACATTAGTAGAGCAACCTCTTGATCCTCTGGCTCTTACCATCTTTCTGCCCCCTCTTCCACACAATATTCCCTGAGCTTTAGGTGCAAGTATGAATTCACTGAACCACCATAATTCCTAATAGCAGTCTGTAAATATTTGTCCATATTTGCATAGGTAAGTGTAGTCTTCACTCCTCATCAGGAAACCTCTATGCAACACAGATAACTGAAACACACACTCACACACACACACACACACACACACACACACACACACACACACCAATAGAGATTGAATTATTCCAATGTATACATCCACAAACAAAGACTCTTTGACAAAAACTGCCAACGTAATTAGAAAGTTTCCTTTCTCAGCAACACTCTTTTAAAGATAAAGACCAGTGAAACAATACTGACCAGCCACATAAGGAGATCCCTCTGGTACTAATGGTGGCAGGGCCATTAACAGGTAACCAACCACTTTCTGATTGGATTTGATGCCCATTCCTCAGGAAGGAATTCATATCCACTACTGTAAAAATGGTCCAAAAACCCTGGATGGGAATAGGCCCCATGATGAAGCTACTAATGTTGTTTAGATAAATGAGCACAATGTGCTTGTCATGTTTTCTAAATAATTCTGTTTATACCAAAAACAATGTTGTTTTGTTTTTGTTTCTTTCAGGAGGCAAATGTTTCTTCCATAATTATCACTTTCAAATTCATTTGTGTAAAACAGATAGCATAAAAATTTCTACAAATAAATTTTTAATTCATTTAGAAAAAAACAGTAAGTACTGGGTTTTTGTTTGTTTGTTTGCTTTGTTTTTCAAGACGGGTTTTTTTTTTTTTTGTGTAGCTTTGCACCTTTCCTGGAACTCACTTTCTAGACTAGGCTGGCCTCAAACTCACAGAAATCTGCCTGCCTCTGTCTCCTGAGTGCTGGGATTAAAGGCATGCACCGCAACTGCCCAGCCTAAGTAATGGATTTTTAAATGAAAAGAAAACCACATTTATAGATTCAGTTAAATAAGTTTATTGGGAAAAGAAAAAAAGATCCTGGTCAAAAACCAGTAGAATCTGTGACAAAGCATCCCAATGAATGACCACTTAGGCACCCAGAGCATGCATTTCACATTCTCTCTCTTTTTACGACAAATTCTCAAAAGGATGAATTGGATGTATGAGATCCAGAAGGAACCAGAAGTCAAGACTTCAGTAAAACCATGTCAGAACCCCATGATGCAGATTCTCACCATCTAAGTGGGAGGCTTAGAATATATGAGGTTCAGAATGGCAGAGTCTTGACCTCACAATTAGAGAAGGTTTAGATTCTTCTGTGGTATCTTCAGTAGTAGTAGCCAAATCCAGATCCATAGCCAGAGCCATATCCATAGCCACAGCCACAGAGAGAGCGTGAACCATAGCCATAGCCACAGCCATAGCCACAGCCCAGTCCACGGTAGCCACAGCCATAGCAGGAGCCATAGCCACAGCCCAGACCTCCATAGCCATAGCCCAGGCCTCCATAGCCACAGCAGCCATAGCCTCTGCTGCCATAGTAGTTTCCGTAGTAGCCACACATGGTGCTGGTTGTTGAGGTTGTTCTTGGTAGAGGAGTAGAGGTGACTTGTGTCTGAATACTTCTCCCTGAAGAGGGCCTTTTATATGCTCTCAGTGTGGGTGGAGCCCACCATGCACCCATGCTATTGAGTAATTTTATGACTAATCTAATTATTTTGTTGTTCTTCACCCATGAAAATGTTTCAGTCATTAAGGAAGCTCGCTTGGCTTGATATCTCATGTGAACATTCCTTATCTAGTTTAGGGTTTCAATGTAGTAGCACACATCACACATACTAATCACTAGACAATTCTGAAACAGATGATGCTTCCATTTTAACCTTTGATGACTGCGTTATATGCAGAGGCAACACTTTCTTAGTCAAAATATTATTTGTTTTGTATCTCTATTTCACAAAAATCACACTATCTCTTTGAATCAATTTTTTTTCACTCACAATAAAAATTCATTTTCTGCTCTAGGGTTCAATTCCTTTCCTTTTCTGAAATCAAACATATTTTCATCCCCTTGATGATAATAGTGATCCAAGTAATAAGTATTTCAGAAAATCAAATCTGAGCTAAACATATTAAGTTTGGTGTTATACAGCTGAGACTAACACCATTTGGGTTTAATTTTTATAAAACCAAGAATTTTTATTTATTACATTGAGTCTTACTTCTCTACTTAATTTTACAAATAAGTTCATGGTGATTAGTCAGTACTTTAATGAATATTAGAATGATATTTCATGTAAGGAACTATACAATGGTTTATGGTTACCATTATGTGTTTATATTGATCAAATTATTTAAAGCGTTCTTGCTTTATCGGTATTTGACAGCAAATGCTGAACTTTCACATTTTTGTAATTGGTCCTGCTCCCATTCAGTTTTGTGTGATAATAAATCTTCCTACTTAAGGCTCAAAAAAGCAAGGTTAGTTTTATATTTCAGTGGAATTGTGTACTTTCATTATATAAGGGACTAGGTCATAAGTGACACTGTCCTCTTCTCCAGATCATCTACCTTGGTTAGTATAGAAAAGAGTAGAACAGTCTCCTATAAAGTATTTTCATATTGATGTTCAAATCAAACACACACATTTATTTATTCACTTCTCTCTCTCTCTCTCTTTCTCTCTCTCTCTCTCTCTCTCTCTCTCTCTCTCTCTCTCTCTCTCTCTTTGTGTGTGTGTGTGTGTGTGTGTGTGTGTGTGTGTGTGTGTGTGTGTGTGTATGTAGGATGATGGTATCATTATGTAGTACATGCTGGACTCAGACATGTAATCAGACCACCATCACCTCCTGAGGACCAGGACTGTAGGGCATGTGCCACAATTCCCAAATGAACCTGTGCTTCTGAATGTTCTTTCCATTAATAGGTGTTGTGAAATTGATTTTGTAAAAATTATTATGACATTTTATCAGAATGATCATGAGGTTTGAGAATTTAGAATTAGATGACATTATCATCATGTATTATTCAGATTCCACATAGTGACCTCACTTGTCACAGTGTAGTCAACCAATCAATAGCTTAGAATACATTTGCAGGACAAAATTATTTAAATGACATGGTGGTTAGTCTTTCTCTAGTCCAAGATTTTTTAAGCCTGGAAATGCAACATGGCTGAAATTCTTCAGGAAAATAGAAAGAAAAAAGAAAGGAAGAAAAAATGTATACTTAACTTTTAAAATAGTTGACTGAAGTAGTTGTAAAATTTTGTTGTAATAAAACAGCATATTGTAATTGTAATGTTGAAATGAAATACTCTGTTCTTGGAACTGTTTATTATAGGAAGTTTTACTATATCTTATTTCCACAGAAACTTTCTAAAACTAATCTCTTTCTTTTTTAAAAATTGAGTTTCTCTTCCTATCCAAACAGCCAGAGCATTCACTGAAAGGGATACTCCTCACTTTTTTTCTACTAAGTTTTCCACTCTCTATTATGTTCTTAAGTAAAGTTATTGATAATAACTTTTAAAAAAGAACAAATTGGCTTCCGTTGGGCTTTGGAAACCTACCACAAACCTTACAGTTTCCTTTTATCTAGTATTTTTTACACAATTTCATGTGTTTTAACCTCTGTCTATTCCCATACATTATGTTTCTTATTTTGATCACTATCTATTCTCCTGAAACTACTAATACAGGAATCACCAAGAGTACTGTCTTAATAAACGTTAAGTATAAGTCTCTCCATTTTTTTTGAACTTCTGGCATTCAGAATTACCACTCTCTTTTTCTATTGCTGAAAGACTACCTACCATGTCTCTTCTCCCAGCTTCACACATTTGATTTAATTTCAATATTTCTTTTTTACCTACTTATCTCATTCAATTGTTCAGTACCACTTTTTATTCTCTTTTTTTCTTTGGATTTTGTCCTCAGTTGTGATGGTGAATGTCTTAGTTGGTATTTCTATTGCTGTGAAGAAACACTGTAACCATGGCAACTTTTATAAAGAAAAAACATTTAATTGTGGTGGCTTACATTTTCAGAGGTTTAGTCAATTATTTTCATAACACAACATGGGGGTGTGCAGGCAGACATGGTACTGGAGAAGGGCTTGAGAGTCATATTTCTTGACTCTCAGGCAATAGGAAGTGATCTGAAACTCTGGGTATGGCTTAAGCATACATTTGACCTCAGAGCCCACCCTCACAGTGACATACTTCTTCCAACAAGGCCATACCTACCCCGAACAAAGCCACACCTCCTAATAGTGCCAGTCCTTATGAGCTTATGGGAGCTAATTGCATTCAAACCACCACAGTGAACAACTAGGTAAGTGGTAGATTCAAGACATAACCTCCCATTTGTTAGATATAAAATTTTCTTGTATTAATTTGACACAGTATTTCCAATTCTTATTTGTAAATATGCATCTGCAAATGACCAATTGATATATCCATAGATTAATGGTTACCTTAAAAAATCAGGAATGGCACCTCTTAACACCCTATATTTTGCTACAAAAGATTTTTTTTCTATCTTCCTCTGCTCCTTTAAAGTGATCAGTTTCCTTCTGGGATTAAATAAATAGTAAATGAATTGAAGATATTTTTAAAGAAGAAAATTATTTGGTGATAAAACACATATCAGTAATATTATTTATGTTAACTAGCAATGGATTAACTTTGGCATCAGGAGCAAACAAGTCACCAAAACAGGGGAAGAACTTCTGTAAAGGACATACTATTTTATATTCCTTGACCCATGAAAATATTTTCTTGGGTACATTAGTAGCGAGCAATTTAAATGATTTCAATGCTAGTTATTTGCTAATGTGAATCCAACAGTTTCTGTGGTTTCCCCCACTTGCCGCTCACTTGGTTTATAAAGCCATAGGAACTTAGAATTCTAGAGACTGACAGTGCTACACAACTGAGCACTCTAATCCTGACACCACGAGCTTCTGCAGTAATGATTACAGACATGGAGGCCTGGGATGTGACTATGGAGGCATAGGGTAGGCTATGGAGGCCTGGACTGTGACTATGGAGGCATAGGGTAGGCTATGGAGGCCTGGGATGTGACTATGGAGGCATAGGGTAGGCTATGGAGACCTGGGATGTGACTATGGAGGCATAGGGTAGGCTATGGAGGCCTGGGATGTGACTATGGAGGCATAGGGTAGGCTATGGAGGCCTGGGATGTGACTATGGAGGCATAGGGTAGGCTATGGAGGCCTGGGATGTGACTATGGCAGTCTGGCCAATGGCTATGATGGCTACAGATAATGCCTGCTGTTGTCCTTGATGCTATGAAAGTACTTGTCTTCTACCTTCTTTTGAGAGACAGAGAGTTAGTCTTTTTCTTATGAGGCACCTTTTTTTTTCCAGCTTTACTAATTTCAATTCTGAAGTCTGCTCACACAGGGAATGACAGCCGTGTCTTAGATTACTGTGTACCAACAGAACTTTTTACACTGAAATGATCTAGAGTTTATACCAATGAAAGAAACATTCTTTTGGTACTAGATTTTCTATTTTATGATTCATTTAAAGCTTTCAACAGGTACAAACCAGTATAACAAACTATATATATTAATAGGATGGTTTATTCACTATAAAGTAACTAATTTGTCTAGGAAAAATACGAATATATTTTATTAAAGTTTGTCTTTTGAAAACCTTCATTGTTCTGTGTATTGTATATTTTTAAAGGTTGTTTTGTGTGTATTTATTTGTATGGTACTGTCAATAGTCTTACTATCTGTAGTTGGAGTCTTATATGTATCAAATCTGAATAAAGGTTATATTTAACTGGTGTTTTGTGAATGTGTTTTTTTCCCCAGAAGTTCCAGAGGCTACTGCTATCTACCTAATGTCTCATCTTTGGCATATCCAATGCTTGACAGAAGACAGCCACAAAGAGTTGTTTTTCTTCCAAGTAGATAGTGCCACAATTTATTATTTATGCTACTTGCAATTACAGGACTCTGTACAATTTTTTTTCTTAAATTTTGTATTTTCATTGGTGCCTGTTACTGTGAGATAATAAATATATCTTTGAAATTATGAATGGTGGCACTTGAGACACACAGTCTCTTCGTCGGCTGTTTCCATATTGCTGTGGGAAAATGTAGAAACATAGAAACTCATGTTCCTTTTAGGGACTCTTGAAAATCACTAGCAGGAAAGCACTTCTTTGGAAATTAATTATACATAAATAAGCATAGAAGAGCATGAAAACCATCTTGGTTTGGAAATCTGAAATTTAGAAACATAAAAGAAAATGAAAACCGTATGTGAAAACACAATTGGCTTCACTGAGCAAAGGAATTACTGTAAGTATAATAAACAAATTCTGCCCAAGGGAAAATAAATTTAAAAAATCAAATTAAATTTTAATATTGATATTAAAAACGTAGAATTCAAGGGAGTAAAAATGAAACATATATATAATAATAAATGAGCTGTATCTTTTAAGAAAAATGACAAGGAAGGATTTTGAATGTTTCATAATAAATAATATTGGAATAGATATGCATAGCCCGGTTGAGAATAAATTGCTCAGTTGATTAATTGATTGCAGTTATTATGATGGGAAGGTCTATCAGTTGTGGCCTACAGTCATCTATGAGTTTGGGTTCTGGCCTGTGTGGAAATAGAGAATGTGAGCTAAGTAGTAGGCACAGCACCTGTGCAATCATTTTTCTTTGCTTTTGACTGTGGATGTAATGTTACTAGCTGCTTCACTTTCCTGCTCCCTTGACTTCCCTACTCTGTGGACTGTAGCCTAGAACTGTGAGCTAAAATAAACCCTTTCTCCTCTAAGCTGTTTCTGGCTAGGGTGGTTTGCCATAGCAACAGGCACGAAAGTAGGACAGCAAGTCCATCAACCAGATCACTATATTCTAATGACTTTCACTAGACAATAGGGAAAGATTCCAGTTAAGCTCATGAATAGTACCCTAAGCCTTCTTATGTTACACACACAGGAAGAAGATATTCTGAAAGTCTGTTAAAACAGAAATTAAATTATCTGAGGTTAAGGACTCAATAAAAAACACAAGTAATCCTAATAACGAAGTAGAATGTAAGCCAGAAAACCTTAGGTTCATACGGGAACTTTCATTCTGACCATCACAGTCACTAGAGATGGAGCTTGTATAGAAATATTTTATTTATGTGCAAAAAGAGAAAAGTCATGCATACCTGAGCCCAGAGTTTCCTTCCTTCCTTCTCTCCTACTTCCTTCCTGCTCCTTACTATGCCCCATTTCTTTTTTTTTTTTTTTCATCAATGTCTTCTATTTTTGTTGTTGTCTTTTACATTTTTAAAGATTGGGTTCAGGACCTTCACAAATGCACAACCAAAAAGAAAATGTATAGGAACACTGAGAGGAGGAATTAATTGACCACTACATAACCAATACATCAAGTAGAATAAAAGGAGAGAACAAACACACTTAAGTAATATAATTGAAATAGTTATTTTGATATGTATAAGTCATATACACATGTACATATTTAACCTTTACAAAAACAAGAAAGAATAAATCTTTCCACATGCTTTCAGAGAATGTACATGTAGACAAGGATGCTAAAGAACAAGGGAAAAGGAGCTTTTAAAAGCTCTCTCTGCTTGTCATGGAATGAAGCTAAAATTGCTCATGACAACAACAACAAAAATAGACAAACTCTTGATATGGAAAGGAAATCTCTGATTAGACAACCTCCAGACAACTGAGAAAATGCCTAAAATGCATAAAATTACAGTTTCAAAGTAAATAATGGTAATAAAATAACACTTGAAAAATCTATGAAAGCAAAGCAGTAATTAGAGAAAATCCATAGCACTAAACACTTTCATCAATAAAAATGAAAAGGTAACGAAACTAAGTTAATATTCACCCCTAAATGAACTCCAGGAAGCACAGCTCAGTAAACCAAGTAGGAACCAGAAGAAAAAAAATCAACAGAAAACAGATTAGTTACAAGGAAGATAGAAAACAGATGACTTATTTTCGTTTGTGTTTAATGATACTGGATATTATAGATAGAGATTATCTCATGCTGTGAAAAGTCTGTATTATGAGAGTACATTCTCAACCCTTTGATTTTTTTTAAAGACAAGCTACCCTGGGTGTCTTTGAACTTGCAATTCTCCTTCCTCAGCCTTATGACTTCCTCAGATTATTAGGTATCCGTGAAAGGCTAACAGTGGAGTTGTTTAAATGAAAATGCTGTATTTGACAGGATTAATGTTAGTAAATCAGTTGACAAGGTATATTTCAAATGGCATGTGATGGCTTTGCAGACATGAATGATTAAAATTTTAAAAGCCTAGTTAGAGTAGATATTTCCCTAATGAAGAACAAAGAATAAAATTGACATCATTAAATTTAAAGGAGCCACTTTCTTTAGAAAAAGCAGAAGAAAATAATAAAGCTGTGCTGAAAAATGAACTGCATTTCTAAATCTTTAATCCAGAAAATTCTACCAAAATCTCCCTGACATAAAAATCTTAGTATACAGAGCATGTTTAATGCAGGGATACATTTTAATTCCTATTGTGGCAGAGACACAACCCTTGTCTTGATGGGCAGAGTGTGAGCTTCCATTCTGCATTGTGGGCATGGCCTGTGACTTCCAATAACAAACCAAAGGTGACACAGTATGTGTGATTGTGTATGTATGTGATTATATTATAAAATATTGTTAGACTACAAACATTTTCAAAAGTTAGAAATGAAGATGAGAAAGCAACAGTTGATTTTGATAAAAGAGGTATGTGAAAATTGAGGAAATTATTTTTAAGATAATTTATACATAAAGTTCCTGTATTTGAGAATTATACAGCATGAAAAATATTTCTTCACTAATGGAAGGGGAAGTTGGGTTTTATACAAATGCATTTTCACAGGACAACTAACTTGGACATAGTACAGAAATTGGCCTACAAATAGCAAGTGAAAATAATGTCTAAGAAAGTGATCATTGTCTTTCATGGATGCTGAAACCAAACACTTCAATAAGACATTTTTGACACTAACAAATGAAATAAAAACTAGGAATAATTTTTGTATTAATGATGTTTATTAGAGAAGAGATAAATGAGGAAAAGAATGAAAGTCACCAAGGCCATTGTCATCTGATGACATCATTCTGAACTGTAGGAGTGACAGAGGTCAGGTAAATTTCATTCCTTCCCTTTGTGAGGGACATCCAGGAAGTATGTGGCCTCTGTGTAGGTCACAGCATATCATGATAGACTTCTTGGCAGTATCATCTTCAGAGAAGAGGCTCAGTGCATGTGTGGCTCAGAATTGATGAGTCTTAAAGTTACAGTTGGAGGAGGTGAGAGTCTCCCATGGTGTCTTCAATAGTAGCCACCAAATCCAGATCCATAGCCAGAGCCACATCCATAGCCACAGCCATAGAGAGAGCGTGAGCCATAGCCGTAACCACAACCGTAGCCACAGCCCAGTCCACGGTAGCCAGACCCATAGTAGGAGCCATAGCCACAGCCCAGGCTTCCAAAGCCACAGCCTAGGCCTCCATAGCCATAGCCCAGACCTCCATAGCCACAGCAGCCATAGCCTCTGCCTCCATAGTAGTTTCCGTAGTAGCCACACATGGTGTTTGTTGTTGAGGTTGTTCTTGGGTAGAGAAGGAGTGTAAGCGAGTTGAGTTTGTACAGTTCTGCCTGCAGAGAGGGCCTTTTATATGCTCTCAGTGTGGGTGGGACCTGCCATGGACTCATGTCATTGGCTAATTTTATGACTAATATGTTAATGTGCTGTTAAAAGATGCTTAAAGTGTTAGAGAAGCATTCTTTACAAACCATAGTAGCTTTAATCAGATTTTGCTGCAATGTATACAAAGCTACAGTTCACCCCAGGTAATTGGTTATAGTTTTAAAGCAAACTGTATGTGAGTATGGAGTATTTTCAATAGTTTTAGTTGGCTAGCTTTAACCACAGAATATTATTTTAGTCTTGACCTTCAACAATTAGCCATGAGATACTTTTTAACACTTCTTTAGACCAAGGTAGATTGTGGCTACTGAAAATATAAAGATTATACAAGGCAGTTTGGAAGATCCCCTACATTTACTCAGCAGATATGTGAAGTGCAATTAACTGATTTCATCAACTTTTATAAGAATTCAAGTGAAGAAATGAGATTTAAACACAATGAAAAAGTCAAATAGTTTTAATTCACTCAAATTTCTATACCTGTGTTTTTCTCTACACTGGTTTCTAAACATAATGCTAAACACACTTAGAAGAAATCCGTATTTCTGTTTAAATTTTTGAAAACAATTATTATTTATTTTATTTTGTGTGTGTTTATTCCTGTTTTTCCTAAATGCATGTCTATGCACCACTTGTGTGCATGGTGCCTACGAAGGCCAGAAGAGGATGTCTTATCTCCTGAAGCAGGAGTTATATGGCTGTGAGCCACCTTGTATGTGCTAGGAAGTGAACCCAGGTCATCTGGAAGATCAGCCAGTCTTCTTAACCAATGAGAAAACTCTCCAGTGTGTATGTGTGTGTGTGGGGGGGGGGTTTAATACGCTTATGTACATGTTTGACACAGTGCACATGTGGAGGTCAGAGGACAAGTTGTAGAACTCAGTTATCTCCTTCTACTAATGGGTCCTGGGGATCAAATTCATGTTGTCAATTTGGGCAGCAAGTGTCTTCACACGCTGAACCATCCAATTGCCCTTTGATTAATATTTATTAATAAATAAATTTTATCTGCTTGATCTTAATATTTTTTTACTGTAAATTTTCCAGTAAAATAAATTTTTTTTATCTACAATGTACTTTGAAGAGTCAGCAAATTTCTCTGTGTACATAAACATCATAAATCACAAATAAACAATTGCCATGACAATTAGTAGAAACAGTATAAAAATCATTCATTCTCCTGGAATTCCTAAGTTGACAATATTAAAGAGTGGCCCCACATTGGAATCTATTCTCTACATATAGCGAAAAAACATTATCAATGAGTAATTTTATTAAAATTTAAATGATGAAAGAAAGTAATGTATTTTTTGTGCCAAGATGTTCTGAATATCAAATATAGCAGAGTTGGACATAGAAAGTGTACTATCTGCTTTGAACATTGGAGAAAATAAACATGTGAGCAACATATCATATAGACTCCAAGGAGTTCTTGCTGGCAGGTTTCTAGATAGTTGGTATGTGGAAATAGTATAAGGATTATAATGCTTTGAAAAGAGGAAGAAAATGAGTGAACAAATCAATGGAGAAAATGCAAAGTTCTTTTTATAATAAAATGAAAATCAATAATTATAGTAGAACCTTTTGTGTGGAATATTTAATAGCACAAATATTTGATGATCCAACAAATGCTTAACATACTCTCAAAGAGCCTCCACAATCTGCATACTCATGTGGAAACTGTTGACTATATAATATACTCAATGAACACAAAATGATAAAGATTAACATCATCAGTACTGAGGGAACCTAATCTCACCTGCTTCATGATATTGCAAACTGATAAGATTACAACAATACATAATAATATGAAAAAAATATATGTCCCAGACACATTCATGTAAAAACGACAGCCAAATCCACTTTGGAATAGTCTAAGAGAATTAGCAGAACAGTTTTTGAACAACCATCAGGTGCATACAACTTGGAAAGGCAGAGAACTAAATAGATTGCTTCCCTATTATTGTGTAAGGGATCCATAATCAATCAGCCGACACCTCCCTGCCTTCCTTCCTCAGCACATGCTCTTCTCCCATGGAATCCTTTTAACACACTTGCTTTCTTCACTGCCTATCTCAATGGTTGCTTCTTATTATTATATTTTTTGAGTGATTTAGTTTGACCTCAAAATGCTAGCATGCCTAAGACTCTTGAGATGATATCTTTTATAGTATATATTAGTTCATTGCAGTAGGTCTTCTCAATACTAGGGCTCTAGTTTTCTTTTACTCTCCCATCAGTCTCTATTCATCTCAATATCAGCTTTTGAATTTATGGACCTGTTGACTATTTAACCCTAGACTGGGCTGCTACTTCTCAAGCTGACCCTTTTGCATCTGACCTCATCTCTTTGTACTGCTCTCCTAATTATTTGTGATGCTGAAACCATGTTGGTTTGTAGCCGGAGCTATCTTCAGTCCCACTTGGGCCAGCAGCCACTCAGACTCAAATAAACTCACAGACACTTATATTACTTAAACTGTTTGGCTTAATGGCTCACACTTCTTGTTATCTACTTCTTACATCTTAAATTAACCCATTTCTATAAATCTATACCTTGCCATGTGGCTCGTGGCTTACCAGTATCTTATATCATGCTTCTCATCCCCATGGCTGTCAGCGTCTCTCTGCCTCAGCCTTCCACTTCCCAGAATTCTCCTCTCTTCCTTGTCCTGCCTATACTTCCTGCCTGACTACTGGCCAATCAGCACTTTATTTATCAATCAATCATCCACAGCACTAGTTTCTCTTAATATATGGTTTATATAGATTCACATTCATTGTGCATAGTGATGGACTTCATAAAGACATTTTCATATGAATATATAATTTACTTGGAACATACTCCCCTCCACAAATATAATAAATATTTTCTTTTATTAAGATTGTAATCTTCATACTTAACTTTCTTTTTTATTAAAGTAGTAGGAATGGCTGACTCTAATTTCTAATTAATATAAAAGTTAACACTCAAAGACAATTTTTATGTCCATCTTATCTTAGTTGGCCCCTAGGAACTTGGTAAACTTAATGAAATTCCCCGAATTTTATTATCTTTGTAGTATCCACAAAGAGTAGTATTGGCCTGAATGAATTTTATAGTCTTTCTCCATCTTCATTTGTCTCAGTTGTTACCTGTAGAAAACAGAGACTGCTTTGTTCATATATCTTACCATGATTTCCTATCACAGTTTTGGGGACAGGAGCCCCTTGATGAGGAGCTGATGAATAAGTGAATGAAGTAGCAATCAATGTGTGATTTTCATATACTTTAGTTCTCTGTGGAGGGGTAGAAAGAGAATGTATACTCTGTGATAATGTCTTTAGTATCTTTTAAGGAAGCTACACTTGTGAAATGTCAAAAATATGGTTTTCCTATGAGACCAGTCAGATGACAACACCAATGGACAACACCACGCCAACATGGAGAAGGGAAATCTCACAAATCCCCACCCACTGATGAAAAGCTACAATGGCTGCTGAGAGAGGGTGGTTCAGTCTTCTTCATTGACTAGCCCCCTTGACATTATAAGTGATCACCCTAAACACATATGCATACAGCCAACACTAAATAGACCCAGAAGCTGGTATGTATATCCATGCATATACATACACACATAAAATAATAACATATTAAAGAAAAAGAACTCATGGGAGGGAGTCGGGGAATAGGAGGAGCTGAACAGGGGAGAAGGGGGAGTGTAAAGGGTACAAATATAATACACATGTATAAGTTCTCCAAAATAAAGGAAGAGAATAGAGAAAAATATATGGGTGACCTAGGAGTCATTGGAAGTGAAGATGCAGGGCTTCAGGAAAGTCTTAACTAATTGTGAACAAAGCAATATTCTGATAGGAGATGAGGATCTCAGTGTCATATAAAAGAAAGAAAAAGCAGCAAAAGTATGGATAGAACTTTAGCCTAAAGTAGACAAAAGGAACAAGAGCTCAAACATTTCTTTCTGAGGTAGTAGGCATCAAGGAAGATTCAGACTGGTCATTTTGAAGTATCTGTGCACAGTCATTGTAATGTGAACTGAAGGAAATTATCAGCAGAAACATTTCTCAGATACATAAGGAATATAACTAACTAGAGATATAAACAGGCTAACTTAAAGGAGAGACAGAATTTTATTTGAAAAGAAATCTTTGGAGGCAAGACACAAGCATTTTATGCCATTATGTATGGACTCTCAGTAGTTTCATATTTGGAATTTTAAGCAAGCCATCTCTGAACAACAGAGACTCCTGTGGCCAGAAGACTCATGATCTCAGCATTTAGAAATCCTGACACAGTGACAATCCTGTCTTGGACACATGGGTAGGATGTTTGCTGATGGCCTACTTGTTTTTTATTTTAATGGTAATGAGTTTGGAGGACTCTGTGGTTTGCCTCACATGCCATTCAGGCCATATAAAAGGACCCACACCTGGTTTGCAGACTCACAATCCAGAAGCTCCTTGTCTGCCTCAAGAAAACTCCCATTCCTGACAGCATGTGCTACGGAAACTACTTTGGTGGCCTGGGCTACGGCTATGGTGGCCTGGGCTATGGCTATGGTGGCCTAGGTTATGGCTATGGTGGCCTGGGCTATGGCTATGGTGGCCTGGGCTATGGCTATGGTGGCCTGGGCTATGGCTATGGCTGTGGCTGTGGCTCTCGATATGCATACAGCACCTATCGTCCATGCTGCTATGGAAGAATGTCTGGGTTCTACTAAGAATTTAGGCCAGCTGGCTCATTTTGGGTCATTTACTTATAAAATCCCAGGGCACTAATATGTAGGAAAATTTATAATTTTACTTTTCAATAAAGCTAAATTTCGTTCACATTATTTACTATTTATTGTATGTTTTCATTCCTCACTGTCATTTGTGTATAATGTGTGTGTGTGTGTGTGTGTGTGTGTGTGTGTGTGTGTGTGTGTGTGCGAGAGAGAGAGAGAGAGAGAGAGAGAGAGAGAGAGAGAGAGAGAGAGAGAGCACTATCATTATCGTACTTTAGTAAAGTAAATAAGTAAATGCTATGGCAAAACAGACACTTAGAAACAGAGCCAACCTCTGGTCTTTAATCCACTATAGAGCTGTGGTTGGGTTGAGCCTCCTTTAAACAGAGGCCTGGAAGAGTTAAATGCAGGAAGGACGACTGAACTTGTAAGGCTAAGATGGTTTATTTCCCCTGTTCAAATGTGGTCCTGAGCCTTCATAAAACTTCAGACTTGAATTAATTTGCATAACTTGTCCAGTTTTATAAAGGCTGAGGTAAGCACATGACTATACACTCCAACATGGTTGAATGAGAATGCCTAACATCTGTGCCCTTTTTAAGAAGAATGATGTGCATTAGGTGCTTTTTGTGGGGAGGAGCATGATTATGTTTTAAAGATTTTTTAAAAACATTTTTTTTTAAATGTTTATTGTGTATGTACCACATGTGGAGGCCAGAAAAAGTGCTGAATCCCCTGGAGCTGGAGCTACAAATGGTCATGAACCAGGCAGTGTGGTGCTGGTATCTGAACTGAACTCAGGTCTTCTAAAAGAGCAAGTAACAAGTGCCCTTAGCTGCTAAACAGTCTCTACAACTCCAAAAAGGAGAAATTTTAAATAAAAAAGATCAATGTATAAAATTCTCAATTTTTAATAAAAATATAAATTTAGTATTTATAAAGATACCAATGTGGCAAACTGACACCTTTAATCACAACAAGATGTGATTTTCAGAACAAGAATGTAAAAGGTAAGTTAATAATACTTTTCTCTTTCACTGACAACCTATTTTTACTAATATTTACTTCTCTTTGAGCCCTGAACTCCCAGCATAAAGATAGGCTTTTTTTTCTAGGCGTGTTGAGAGCAGAAGCAAGATTTCTTCTCTACAGGTTAAAGGCATCCTCAGAAAGATCCCCTCATTTTACGGCCGAGGCCCTGCGAGTTAAGTGAGTTCATATTCTAAACAGAAGACATTTCTCAGGCTCTGCTCATTACTTTCTCTCAGAACAGATGTTGTGTGCCCTTGGTGACATCCAACTTTAACTCTCTTCCTTCACTGGTATTCTGAGGAGAGCTTAAGAAATTCTCTATAGAAAACAAAGAGGATCTGCAAGTGTTCCACCATCTCCTCCTGGAAACTACCTGTCTTCCAAAGAAGGACATGGAGGTTTTGAATCACCCTTGTAATCAGGAACAGAGTTTCACAGATATTAAAATATTCGTTAAAAAAAAAGGAAGCATGGTTCAATACGAGCACTAGGTGTTTGTGCTCTGTTTCTTCCCTTCAACCCCTTAGGTGTACCCTCAATGCTATCCCTCTCAAGTGCATGCCCTATTTTTCTTTATTATATAAATATATAAATATAGTACGTTGAATTTGGTTAGTGTTATTTGTATGCATATGATTTTAGGTCTGACTACTTGGTGTATTAGTGGTCTTGCCAATTAGCAGTCTTCTCCCAAGGAAGACTTGTAACACGAATCTTAAAAGATTTTATTAATAAAAAAAACCCTGGAGCCATATATTGGGGTAAAAGCTGAAACATCAGAGAAGCAGAACAAGCCACAGCCAACCTCACCTTGCCAACTCCTCAGCCCATCCTATTTCCATGAATCCTCAGACTGAAAGCCTCTGAATCCTCACCCCTGAGGGTCTCAGCTGAACTCCTTAAAAGCCTCTAGTTCCTGGTCCTCATGCCTTATATACCTTTCTGCTTTCTACCACCACTCCCTGGGATTAAAGGCTCGCTTTCTGGGATTAAAGGTGTGAGTCACCATGCCTGGCTGTATCCTTGAACACATGGATTTCTGCCTCTGGAATGCTAGGATTAAAGGCTTGTGCTACCACTGCCTATCCTTTATGTTTAGTATTGTGGCTGCTCTGTCTCTGACCCCAGATAAGTATATTAGCATGCACAATATTTGGGGGAATACAATACCACATTACAATGTTGACTAATTAGAAAAAAAATGATGATGGTACAATAAAGAATTTTTCTCTATAATCTGTTCCTCTGAAGCCAGAATTTTATTGCTTTTTCTTAAATTATTGTAAACAACCATCTTACCAAATATTTGGTACTATACAATCTGAATCTTTTTTCTACCCTCCAATGAGAGTTACCCTCTCTATCTGCTATTTTAACCTAAAACCTATATAATAGTTACATATTAGTATACACCCTTTGCAGTTATTTTAGCGTGGTCAGTTTTGCTGAGGTAAAATTTCAAAAGCACAGATGATTTCAAGAGCCAAATGGTCATTTATCTCTTTTGTGACTCTGGGTGGTCCACTAAGCACTGGTTCTTGTTTGTCATTCTGAGACCTAGTTAAAAGGACCACTCTCGAAGACATGTTGTGAGAAAGCTGGATAAGCTGGACTACTGGGAAATATCTGATGTCTCACCTGCATCTCTCTAGATGTCTTACATATCACAACAGCTCATATTCTTCAACCAAACTTACTATCAGTGGAGCTGATTATATAAAATATCTGTGAGGGAAAGAAAAAAAAACGTTTGGAAATAATGAATAAGTTATTAGGCTGTAGCTTCCTGTGCAGAGGTAGATGCTGATCTGGTGAATGTTTCTTCTCGACACACCTATGATATGGGACTTGCTCTATCCACAGCAGCTTCACTAATGTCCACTTAAGCGGTCTCCCTCCTGTCATCTGAGCATGAAGTGCACTCCACTCTGCTCTTGGCTTGCCATCAACTCTGCTTGCCTTCTGCTGCCTTCTCTGCCCATTCTTTGGTATTGCTTGTGTAATTGCAGCTTGTTTAAGTGCAGTTCCCCAAGTGAATATTACAAGCAACACTCCAGGCTACCGGGAAGGAAAGACAAATGGAGTTTTTTCTCTGTGCTTGATGAGAAATGATGAAATGAGAGGAATAATACTGACACCTGCCACAGAGTAGTTGTCAAATGAAAATTTCTCTTCAATGTCCTGGACCAACATAAACTCATTTACTTCTTTTTTTCACAGCACAGGAACAACTTTAAATATCATTTTTATTACAAAAACAAGAATATTCGGGGATAAGTTTAAGGTATAGTGATTCAGAGTAATCATATTGGTCAGTATTTCAGTTCTTTGCTGGTGGGCAAACCTACATCTATGTGTGCATCTTCTGATAGACAGTGCAGACAACTTGGCCTCCACTGGACACTAACGTATTTCTGTGTCTCATATTTATTTCCATCGTCTAGCAACTTGTCATGTTTTCTGATAACTGTCACTTGCCACCAATATGATCCCTAACTCAGAGTGTTTGAAAGCTATGGTACTGGGTTTCCTATCCTTACATTCATCATGTAGACAACCAATTTAAACACTAGAGCTTCAGAACTCCTCTGTCACCTCATTGCCTCTGCTCTACTTTAACATGTCATTCTAATCCAGGCTTAACATGAAATAGTGCAATCCCCTGAAGCTAATGCTTCAGATCCCTAAACCTCCAATCTTCTAGTTCTTCACACTTCTATTGCAGCAAAGTCATTTCCCCACATAATCAAGATTTATTGCTCCTTCCCTGCCTCCCCTCCCTAAGAAAGTCTGCCATGTTCTTCACTCACGTCCTACATGCTCAGTAGTTTATGTCTAAGTGTTCTAGTATTACTATGAACAGTGTCACCTTTGGCAGCCAATGCACCCATTTGGTAACTAATCTGTGTTGCTTACTATTTATACTGTTTGCCTTATCAATTACACATTTTTTTTTACTAAGCTCTTTTCTTCTTCTATCATTTAATACTTTCAGTGGTAATTTGTACATTAATTAGAGCAGTACTGTATCCTCAAGTTCCTCTTAGCTGTTGCCAGAGAGTTTCAGGACTGCGGAGTAACACCTCTGCACAGTTGCAGTATTCTCCTTTGAACCAAGTCTTCGGGACTGCCTGGTGCACCTTTTGTTTATGTTTGACCGCTTTCTAACTTTCACTGTGGCGTTCCTGTCCCCTCACCACCATCCCTCAAGCTGATTGTTCGAGACTTTCATCCTCCTCTGCTCGAAACACTTGCCTCTTGTTTTGTAAAGAGTATTAAATCTACCACGGGAAAATTTTATCAACTTTCTTCCCTCACACTTATCTACATTTGAACCCGTCTTTTGGGGATTTACCTAAGTCTCAATGGAAACCACATACCCTCTCCTATCAAAAAAAGAAAAAAAAGAAAGACAGACAGAAAATCATTCCTCCACTGTTCTTTCGATGCCAATGCCTTCAACACCTTGCTTGATAAATTATACTCTCTGTCTACAGTATTTTCCGCATCTATTTTTTTTTCCTCTACTGGCACTTTCCCTTTAGTCTGAAAACATGCTCAAGTCTTTCAGTATTGAACGTCCTGATTCAACACCAGATCACTTGTAGCTAGCTTGCTCCAAATTTAAATTTAAGGCTGCAAATGACTTTTTCACATTGTTTCCATTGGGGCTCTCTTTTTCTTGTCTCGTGTTCTCACTGTAACTTAATGAACAGCCTCAGTTCTCCAATGACTGGATATGACTTATGGTCCATTGTACGGCCTTTGATACTGATGACCACTATCTTCAATATTGTTTTTTTTTTTTTTTGCTTCCATTATGTTTCCAGTCAGTTTCTCTCTTCTTCTTGTTTCTATTGGTGAGATAAATACCATGACCAAAATCAGCACAGGGAGAAAATGTTTAGTTGGTTTACATATCCTAGGTTACAGTCTATAGAGGGAATCTGTAGTGGTTAGCTGTTCCAGCTTTGACCTGGAAGTACTACCCCCATCGAGGCTTCTGGTAACTGTCACACCTACAAGGCAGGCCGAGAGAAGATCCCTTAAGACCCAAGATTCGAATGTCCTAGCTTTCTTGGTTCCTGGATCCTGGCTCACAGATTATGTTTTGTTAAAATCAGTGTTCTACAAGGTGGTGCTACAAGAATTGCCACCAGTTGCCTCCAATCTCGCATCAATTTGTATCGTCACGTAATCATGGCACAGTCCATGCACTTGCTCAAATCTGAAAGCCCAGCTCCTCTGGGACGTCTTGTCTCTGAACTCTTTTTCTCCAGCTCTAGCTCTGCTGCATCACTTCATGTCAACTTCTTCTGTGACCACAGTTTGCAGCTTTACCCCACACTCAGCGGATGGTGTTCTACTCGTTACCAGAAGATCTCAAAGGGGGAAAAAGCACACTTCATGCCTTAGTTGCTTGTGTTTCTTCTTGCACATGCCTACACTTTCATTCCTTATTATAAGTTGAATTTCTTTTTACAGAGTATCTTTGGGAAAAAAAAATCTGTCACTGAATCAATTTCAACCTTTATAATCAGTGAAATAATTTACTGAACCCATTATGAATATAATTAAAATATGTTGAGAAAAACTAAACATTTGAACTCTTATCCAGAGAAATAGACCAATGGTGCTAGGAATATTTTTAGAGTCAAATGCACCTACACATAAAATGAAAACTAACAGAACATAAATCCAACATCATATAGCTGGGCAGACTTGATTGCTCTGTTTGGTATGATGAAGCCCATTATTTAAATGATCTTTATCTGAATTATTCAAACTGCAAAATTGGAGCTATGCATATCTCTTATAGTTTAGAATATTTAATGAAATAAAAAAGAAAACAGTGTTCCTAGTATCTTATTTGTCCTGTATTCTTGAACACTGACAAATAATTTTAAAGAAATCAGAGCCAGTAAGGCAATGAGGCCTGTATTACATCTGACAATCAGTTCTACTATACCTTCCATGCTGAAAGACAGGTAAATGTGGATGTAATGCTATGTTCATGGGGAAGGTGAGGTGCATGGGTGATCACACTTTAAATTTTATAGCATATTATTAAGTGATATTGTACAAATACATATATGGTGTTTCAAGTGTCGTACTTCTTAAATCAAAGAACAATTTCACTTTTTTTTTTTTCTGAGAATGAGGCTACTAAGAAAGTGATGACCAACTGAAAGAATACTATGAATAAATTCCATCAATGTCTACAGTGTGGGGCCTCTAGAGGGACTTGCCAGAAAGAATATTCTTAGTAAAATTTAGGGTTGTAAAAGTAGTAACTAGGTTAGAAAGAGACAGGCCTTTTTCATATCAGAGTGTAAGAATATGAAGGAATATTTTAAAGAATTCAGTAGAAATTTCATTACAATAAAACTGTGGGCTAGATATTTAGTAATTGAGTTTATTTTCCCCCTAAACACTTCCTTTTTATGTTATTTATGTAACACTAAAAGAACAAGATGTCTGTTTCCTCTGCTGATTGTTTCCTTTACTGTACAGAAAAAAATTCATTTTCATGTAGTCCTGTTTGTTGACACTTTGTTTAGTTCCCATGATATTGGTGTTCTATTTAAAATCTTAATTTTTGAAAAAAGGAGGCAAAAACATACACTAGAAAAAGATAGACTACTCAACAAATGGTACTGAAAAAGCTGGATTTGTCCTGCAGGAGGATGAAAATATATTCTTAAGTTTCACCTTGTACAAAAATCAATTCAAAATGGATCAAAAATCTTAATTTAAAAAATGAAATGCTACAGCTTCTAGAAAAACATAAGGGTGTTGGGTTAGGGAAGGCCTGTTTGAACAGAACATCAATAGCATCTGAACTCACCCAAAATATCTACACTATCATGGATTTTTCAGTTTTGATGGTAGATAATACATAAAAATATATTTCATTTTGAAAGAGTAAATCTAATGTGAACATGCAGCTTCTAAGAGACTACTCTAAATCTATAGAAGCCCAATAAATAGTCTTCAGTTCATATCTGGTTAATTCAGCTTGTGAAGTTTTGTTTTGCTTTTTTTTATTTTTTGCAAGCTTTTTAAACAATATAGCTTAAAATAAATTTAAAATAAACACACAACAGTATCATTACTTAAAACCAAGTGCTCCTCTCTGAAATCCTTCCAATAACCTTTCTTCAAGTTGCTTTATGTAAATACACTTAAAGTTTACTGAAGAATACAAGCTGTTTAATCATAGCTATCCAAACACCTGCGTCTTACTTTCTTCTTGATGTTGAGGTCCAGGAGCATGAGGTAATGCTCTTATCTAAAGGTGCAATTATACAAATAAAAATGACCACAACACATTCATAACCTTTTGGATGTCTTTGAGCAACAAAGCATTGTCAGCATTACTGGAAACCTAAATATAAATTATATGTGCCCATCACTATGTCATACAGAATGCTGGTGCCTATGACTTTAATCAATCCTTAAATGCCTGTACAGATTTAGGTCACATTGATGAAATCCATGCCAAGTAATCAATACTTGTTAACAGGTGAGAGTAGAGACTAACTGGTTTGTTAAGGAAGAATTTTGGTCTTAATACTTCTAATTTTGTCGGATTACACTTTGTGTGCTCAGACTAATATGTTTTCCATTGTAAAATACTTCTGTGATCTCAGTTTTTTTCTTAACAGCCTACTTAAAATAGATTTATAAGAGTAATGGCTTTGGAGTATATATGACCACCATCTTTACACAGAACAGTTCTATCACTTTAGGCACGTGAATTTACTGGCAGAATTTTGCTGTAGTAATTAGATAATGACGACTTATACAATATAAACACTCTTTAGTCTAAAATGTTGTGATAGATTATTTAATTTCAGATGAAATTTTATTAAATCATCATCCATTCATCCGTCCATTCATTAATCTAGCCAACAAATATTTAAGTGCTTATTTGTTATGGGCACTTTGCATGGCAATGCAGTATGAAGAGTGGGAATAGATCCATGCCATGGAGCTCATAGTTTCTTATGTGAGAAAAATAATATATTCATGTAATTAGAGAAACATGTTGGGGTGTCACATTGTAGACATGCTGGATCTTGCAAAAGAATGAAACAATATGTTAAATACAAGAGGAAATACTCAAGTCACAGGAGTCCAAGGGAAGTGAGTCTACGGATTGCTTTATCTGGTGGAGGGATTATCTTTAAATTAAAGAAAATTGCTCATGCTCCTTGAAGAAAGCATTGCTTCCTGAAGGCACCAGCCATTGGAGCAGCTGTCTGGTAGACTCAGTTTGGGTGGCTATGGCTATAGTGTTCCTGTTACAATGGCCGTCCTTCTTATTCTCACTGACATTGGTCTTATTGATACTACTGAAGAGCTCCAGCTCCTGGCAGATATGTATAATTGTTTCCTATAATGTTATAGTAATTTTCATTGTTTATGACCCATATGCATTATCAAAAGTGGACACTTTATTTAAATTATCTTATAACACAATTTACAGACTGAAGATCAAGCAAAGCATCTCAGCATTTTTATTATTTGTGTGAAATTGTACTATTCTCATAAGTCTTATGTTTCCAATTAAAATTATTTATGTGAGGGTCTTGGTATATAATTCAGTTGGTAGAGGACTTGTTTAGCATTGACAAAGCTGTAGGTTCCATCTGCCATAAAATTTAAACCAATTGTGGTAGTGCATGCAATAATCCTAGAACTCTGGAAGTGGAGGTAGAAGGATCACAAATTCAAGGTCATCCTTGGCTACACAGCAACTTTAAGTCAGCTTGAGATACAGAGACCATGTCTCAAAAACCAAACCAAACTAAACTGAACACTATTTATATGAGAAAGTTCCTTATAAATCCCATGATTTTACAAGTATGGCTTTGATATTATTCACACTTCTTTACTGTAATAACTTCACTTATTATTTTTATGTGTGAATCTGTGTGATTAATAATACTATAAACTCAATGTCAATTTTAAAAAAATTAGATATGTATTTATGAAATGCTTTTATGTACTAGTTAATATACATATAGCTTATATACAGCTATATATACAGAGAATGAATATGAACCCTATGAAGATACATACGTACATACATATATTTATACATATACATAAGGTCTTACTGGGAAAATACTATTACTCTATTAGATAATTATAATACAAGTTGATAGTTGTTATTCTTTGAGTAGTATCATGGGCTGTGGGAGGTTGTACTTTCCTGGGAGAACTGATGTCCAGTAATAAGTAGTTGCATAGAAATTTGGTAGATGAAGAACTTGAATTCTGTGTATGTGTGATTACACACTCACACCAACATTGTCATGCACACACTAATCTATAAGATTGAAGATCTGGGTGGGAAATAATAGATAAAAGAGAAAACACTAGCTGAAGTAACTGAAGATTTTAATACGAATGGGCTTGAGAAGTGCAGAAGGGAGGGAAAGAGGTAAGTGAGAGGGGGAGAGATAATGAATGCAGCTATTAGAAGCTAAGTTTGATGCTCTCATAGGCTGACCTCCTTTTTAATTGAAATTTGATTTTTTTCATACACTGTATTATGATTGCGGTTTTCTCTCTTCCAACTACCCCGCAGATTATCCCCATTTCTCCACCCACCCAAACCAACAGCCTTTCTTTCTCTCTCATTAGAATACAAACAGGCATCTAAAATAATAATAATAATAATAATAATAACAATAACAATAATAAATAGTAATAAAGTTAAAGAACAAACCAATAAACAAACTAGAATAGAACAACATAAACAAACAAGCATAAGAAAAACAT
The DNA here is from genome assembly GCF_949786415.1 of Peromyscus eremicus. NCBI lineage: Eukaryota > Metazoa > Chordata > Mammalia > Rodentia > Cricetidae > Peromyscus > Peromyscus eremicus. The sequence continues at coordinate 9,522,037 of NC_081428.1, forward strand.
GCAAAGAAACGATAAAAGAAACATAGACCAAGAGATGTAACATGAATCTTAAAATGTCTTATTAATAGAAAACACTTGGAGGAAGGCCAAATGTAAGATGAATCTTAAATGGTATTATTAATAAAAAACTCAGAGTCAGATATTGGGGTAAATTCTGAAAGATCAGAGAAACAGAACAAGCCACAGCTAACCTCACCTCGCTGACTTCTCAGCCAATCCTGCTTCCTCAAACTGGAAGCCTCTGAGTCCTCATCCAAATGGATCAGACCTGAACTGCTGCTGAAAGCCTAAAAGCTTAAAAGCCTCTAGTTCCCGGTCCTTATGCCTTATACCCCTTTCTGCATCCTGCCATCAGTTCCTGGGATTAAAAGTGTGTGTCACCATGCCTGGCTGTTTCCAGTGTGGCCTTGAACTCACAGAGATCTGGATGGATCTGTGTCTCCCAAGTGATAGGATTAAATGTGTGTGTGCCACCATTTTTCTGGCCCCTGTTTTTATCTAGTGGCTGTTCTGTTCTGTGACCCCAGATAAGTTTATTAGGGTGCACAATGTTGGGGGACACAATATCACTACAGGGAGACACATGTTCACACAGACAGTAATCCCATAAAAATACAAAAGTGGAGTAGGGCAGTGGTGGTACACACCTTTAATCCCAGCACTCGGGCGGCAGAGCCAGGCAGATCTCTGTGAGTTCGAGGTCAGCCTGGTCTACAGAGCAAGATCTAGGACAGGCACCAAAACTACACAGAGAAACTCTGTCTTGAAAAAGCCAAATATAATATATATATATATATATATATATATATATATATATATATATATATATATATATATATGTGGAAACCATAAAGTATGTGCAAATGACCTGCATGAGAAAAACAACAACACTACAAAAGCCCTGACAAAGCATTCTGAGACAAAGAACCTCCATAATGTCACTGAATTCATTTTGTGTTGGCTGTCTACTGCTGGACATGGAGGGTGGCCTGAACAGTGGTTTGTATATTCAGTGAGACTCCACTGGAGAAAACTGAGTTTTCCTTTGAGAATGGTTATCTATTGGAAACAACTTTTGGGTCAGGGCTGAGGGCTTGTTTCTACATCTTTTGGCACTTGGACCTCATTTGACCCAGAAACATGTAAGAGAGCTGTACATGCTGCCGCAGTCTCTGTGAGTTCATATGTATGTTGGTCCTGCTGTATTTAGAAAGCCTTGTTTTCTTGGTTTCCTTTACCCCCTCTTAAAATCTTCCTGCCTTCTCTTTTGCATGGTTCTGAGCAGTCAGGGAGGGGAATTGATGGAGACATTCCGTTTAGGACTGAGTGTTCCAAAGTCTCTCGCTTTCTTCACGTTTTCTGGCTGTTGGTCTCTGTATTTATTCCCATCTACTGCTAGAGGAAGCTTCTCTGATGATGGCTTGGCAAGGCACTGATTTATGAGTGTAGCAGAATTCCTTATGAGTCATTTTATTCCTTCATTCCTTTAGCAGTACAGTACTTTTTGGGTATCCCCTTCCTCCCCAGCCTGTGTAGTCTCAGGTTCTTGGTCACTTAAGCAGTGTTGGGGATGGGTTCTATCACATGGAATGGGCCTTAAACCCAATCAGATATTGGTTGATTAGTCCCAGACACTTTGTGACACTATTGCACTAGTACATCTTGCAAGCAGGTCACTATTGTATATTGGAGGGTTTGTAGCTGGGCTGGTATTTATGTTTCCCATTTGGTAGCATGCAGATTACCTTCCAGCATCATGAACACTAGTCAGTAAGGTAAAGGCTCTAAGTAGGCACCAGCTTGACCTCTCCATGTTCACTGAGTTGTGTAGCTGCTGTCTTCAGCAACAGGGTCTTACCATCAGTTTTTAGAAAACAACCCATAGAGATGCTGGCCTCCTAATTTCTGGTATGGAACATACACTTTTCTAGAGTGAGAATCTGAATAATCACTTTAAATAACAAGACAGATTAATACAAACACATATTAATCTTGCTATTTCCCATAGTCCTTCAGCTCTAACATAATCATGAAGTTATTCTCACTCATGTTTCACCACCCAACTTTTGGGTTTATATAACTAATTCCAGATATGGAATATGGCAGATAAGCCATTGGAAACATAGTTATTTTTAGAAGCCATTTTATTGTTTGCTTTAAATTTTGATGAGATTAAAGCTGAAAAAGTCTTGACTAGATTCTTGGACATGTAGTACAAATAGTTAAGCTAGAAAATTGAAATATTCACTAACAGTGTCAATGTCACATCCTTCTTAAGTTCTGGGGATGTTGACATTGCATTGATGGACACATATTTTAGGACAAAAGTGGCCTTAACCTGTGGCCTTACCAGGTTAGTCAGGATGCTATGGTGTATTCTCTTAGCACTGGAAGTAAGTTGTCATGATCTGCTACCATAAAAACAATAAGCTTATGTAAATTCCTGTGTTTTGATTCTTGCCTTGCACACAGCTTTCTAATTAAGAGTCTCACATTCCATACAGGAACAGAATAAGTTGATTACAATGAGTTCCAGCCTTTTGATCACTCTGCAATGTAATTTCTTAGGGTAAATCGACAAACTAGTCTCTGATTGTTATTTCATTTTCCATATCAAAGAGACAATACACTGACAAAGTAGACTGAGTATTTCCATTTCCTAGTGAAGTAATTTTTCTGTGCAAATTAATACAATAATCTAATTATAATTTAAATGATCTTGTAAGTTAAATATAGTAATAGTTGATGAATCACAAAAATACAAATGTCGTAACCCCTGCAGCAATGATTTATTATATATTAGCATATTGACACTGTGTTTTATAGATGATCAACCATTATAGAAATACATTTTTCTAAAGTTAGTTTCATTCTTTTATTTAACATTAAAAAGTTGAAACAAAAAGACAAACACATATCCAATCCCCTTCCATACATTGGTAAAATTCACAAATAAAACTCTATGACAAAAACCACAATCATAAATTGGGGCACCATATTTTAATAACTTGTTATTTTAACAATTGTTTTACTGCACTATTTTCTTTTATTATTATATGTTAACAGCTCATGCAGTGAACTGTTTCTTGCAAAAATTTTTTGATATTTAAAAATGTGTATAAGTTCATACTGTGAAATTGATTGTGATCTATGAGTGAAATTATTAAGAATTAGTAACATTTTATATTTTATTATCTAATGCAATAAAATAGGCCATCATTGTTCATTATATTATTCAAAATTTTATTTGTTCATCGATGTCACTTATATCTCTTGCTATATCTTGTTCTCTCTGACAAGATTTTTAAATTGAAATCAGCAACTATTCAGTTACACTTCCAAAGAACTGTTGACGTTACATGAATAATGTGTTTAGCCAGATACTGTTCATTTCACACCTATCTGTATAATTATATACTTTTTTATTTAATCCTTTCAGATAGCTGAACTTATTTTCTTGGGATTTTTTTGTTGTTTAAGACACTTTTATCATGTTTCCATTTGTCTTTCTCTCCTCTTTTCTTATTTATTTGTTTACCCGTCTTTCTTTTTGTTCTTTCTTATTTGACAAAGTCTGAGCATGTAGGCAAACCTTAAACTCATCATCCTACAAGCTCCGCCCCCCAGTTGCTGGGGCTGTACCTGGCTGCCTGTGGATTTTGTGGCATGCAATTCCTACTGTTTGAGCTACAGGCATTCTGTCATTTCTACATGCAGTGAAGGTTTCAGTAACAGGTTATTGTCAAAACTTTTGCCTTGTTTCAATGTTCATGGATAAAGCATACACATGATTTGTACATTCGTGACAAGACCTGTGAAAGAAATAACATAAATATTTAACAGGTTTCTTAATTCAAAGTCATCATCTTGGATAACATAGAAAAAATGACTTACTTTCCCTATAGCAGTAGAGCTGTAAAGTTATTAAATAGCATAAAGCTATTTTATAGTTTATTATTATTACCAATGAAATTGTGCAAAGAAAATTATCTATATATTTAATAGCAGATAGTTTCATAGTCTCCATTCATAGAAAATTAATGTGTTTTGCTTTTAATGACTGTATTTCATAAATACTCTAACTCAGTGTTGGTTATGAGATTTATGGCCTGATGTAACAGCATGGTTAGAAAGAAGCAAAACTAGTGGGAACTCATGAAAGTTGGATCAATAGCTATGGATCCTGCATGGGACTGGAGTAGATCCTCTGCATGGGGAGACAGTTGTGTAGCTTGATTTGCTTGGGGAGCCCCCTGGTGGTAGAATCAGAATCCATCCCTGGTGCGTGAAGGGGCTTTTTGGAGCCCACTACCTATGATGGGACACCTCGTGGAGCCTTGAGGCAGGGGGAGGGGCTTGAACTTGCTTCTTCTGGATGTGCCTCCCTCTGGGAGGCCTTGCCTTCTTGTGGGGAGGAGTGGGGGATCGGTTGTGGGGGAAGGCTGGAGGGGCGGGAGGAGGGAAGAGGGGGATCTCTGATTGGTATGTAAAATGAAAAAAAATTTTTTTTTTTGTTTTGTTTTGTTTTTTGAGACAGGGTTTCTCTGTGTAGCTTTGCGCCTTTCCTGGAACTCACTTGGTAGCCCAGGCTGGCCTCGAACTCACAGAGATCCGCCTGGCTCTGCCTCCCGAGTGCTGGGATTAAAGGCGTGTGCCACCACCGCCCGGCGAAAAAAATTTTCTTAATAAAAAAATGAAAAAAGAATGAAGCAAAACATTTTGTTAATGAAAATATCAATGCAATTGGATGTTGTGTTGGTCATGGAGAAACAGAATGTGCAACTGTAAAAAGCTCTTCTTGGACTATTTTGTCATGTGGGGTCTCTATAACAACATAGTTCAATCTTTAAAACTTAAAATGTCATTAACTATTCACATTGCATTTTTGGTATGTCTCATGTTTATCACAGAGTTAAGTGAATTTTTTTGGAGTGACTTTCCTTGAACTTACACTATTTTAAACAATTAACTAGAAAGCCAGTTAATCAATGCCTGAAGAGCAATTAATTAATACAAGATCAGTGTATTTTAGATGTTAGTATATTAATGCAAATTAGTACATATTTTTGTTATACACATTGAATATATATATATATATATATTATACTAAATAGAACATATGCAATATTTAACATAAACAAAAATTGTGTACATAGGTCTTTTTGTGCTGACCAATATACCTTAGATATATTAAGATGCAAATACATGCAAAACCAATCACTGTAAAACCACATGAAATAAATGAACTGATAAGAATATGGATTTTTAAAATTAAGCTAAAGCCAGTATTTGCCATAGAATTTTAAAGTCAATCCTGTCAAACATGACATGAAAACAAATGAAACCAGTATCCATTTGGACACAGGAAAGAGAAACAGAAAAATCAATGCCAATACCATCAACTATTGCTCATTAGAAGCTATGACCTCTATGCTTTACATATTTAGAGGTGTGAGGCTGTTAGTTTAAGGCAAACACAAATAATGTGAAACTAATATTAAATTAATGTGAAGCTTCTATGCTACGCAAACTTGTGAAGTTTGGTTATGAAAATATAACATGGCAGTATATATTGTTGAAGTGTTGTCAAAGGCATAAGACACAGCGAGAAGAGTTTTAGAAGTATCTATAGTCAAAATCTATAGATGGGGAGGCCAGTCTCCAAATGGACAATGTATGTATGAGATGTTTTTCATGCACACTAGTGGATAACATGGAAGGCTGTGGGTTGCCACACAACTAGGGAGGGTGTGCAACAAGCCCTACGGAGGCAAAGCAGCTCACACTCATATTAAACATTTGGGTCTCAAGTAAATCCTTAACTTTGACACACTGAGCTATTAACATGGCAACTACTTTCAGCTAATTTCCCTGTTGCTCATTTTTCACTTCTCTACCAATCTGGGACTACTGTGATAGATCTTCAGATTTCAACTTGTCAGAGCTGACTTGATAAAAAACCATCTGCGCTTGTAATTTTAAGTTGAGGGGATTTATAGTTTGGGAAGCCATTCCTCTTTGGGATACACATTTCAAACTGTGAGAAATGTGAAAAGTCCCTTCAGATTAAACGTAATTTGCTTGACTTTTTTCATAATGTTCTAATTATCTTTGCTACACCCTCATAGGCCTTTCCCATATGCAAGCACTGTGTGTGAATGTATGCATGCCTTTGCCTGCAGTCTGTCTGAGTGCTTTGTGAGACTCTCCAGCCGATGATCTTCTCTCTCCAAAGATCATGAGGGGAGGAACAATGCGTAGCAGTTCCTTTCACACTAAACTAAGAGTGCATTGATGCAGCTGCAGCAACGCTTTCCAGCTTCATAGCTTCACAATGGGATCATTACGCCCTGTTACTGCACCATTTCACCCTGCATACTCAAGCTCTGCTGTACCTAGCTGTTTCTAAGTGGGAAACCACGCTGCTGTGTGGTTGGGAGCCTTGGTTTTAATGGATTTCTTCCTTTGTGACTGCCCTTTTTTGCTTCACTTAAATGATCATTAAGGAGCAGAGATTGGCTTCAGAAACTCTGTCATCTACCTGCCATTTCCAGGTGACAGAGTTCTACTTCAGCATTTAGAAAGGTAGCTAGCTGCCAAAGTCCTCACAGTGGTTGGTGATGGTTATGCCTGTTTTGAAAATACCCTAAAAGACTTTCTGTTCCTACGGTTAGTTTTCATCTCAATGGCCAGGCTAACTATGTCTATTTAACTCAGTTTACAAGTCATTTAGAGAGCACGAAAACTTGGCTACAGTGTATATGTGTTTGGCTGCCATTTCTGTTTCTGAACCCTGAAATGACTGTATTGTTCTTCCTTTCCCTACTATTTGTGCCTCTTTGTAGAATCTTTGCATTTTTTTCATTTTAGACAACTTTTATTCATAATAACTGGCTTCATTAATACATTTCTGCATACATGAAGATTTATAGAACTCTATTGTTGTCTCTGAGAACTTCATTTTCTGGCTATCTGAAGGAATGTTTTTACAGTCCTCTTAAAGTGAATGATGGGTTTTAAAAGACAATTCTGTTCAGATTCTCATCCAATTAGGTTAGCATTTGACCCACTTACATATTAATTCATGACAATGCTATCCTGAATATTGGATTCTGTAAGGAAAACCAACCAAGACAGAAACCTCCAGAATCTGTACAAATAGGAGTCCTTGGAAGAAGGTTACGTTAATTTCCATCAGGAGAATAGGATGTTCTTGACAAAAGAAAGAAAATTTCTGCTGGTAATAATGAAAACATTAGTAATGTGTACCTACAATTACCAATCAACAAAATACTAAGAGTAAATATCAATAAAACATATTGGTTATGAGATACAGAGACCTCATACATACAAATGCAAGGAATCAATATCAAGGTTTTTATAAACTTACACAATAAATATGTATTAGCCCACAATTCACAAAAGTAAACATATTGCTAGAAAGTTTGGCTTGGGCAGTGATCTAGAATGGCTGTTCTCACTGTGTCTACAAGAGGCTGAGTTTGCCCAGTTTAACTCTTTGTCCATAGGGTTCTTCCTGTGGCATCCCTTAATTGATTCAGTCCTACATTTATTCATTAATCTACACAATAATTGTGTGTCAGTACATGGTGTCCTATCTGTAGAAAGTATCAGAGGTAGCAAGCAAAACTCAGTTTCTTTTGGAATCATGATAAGCCTACAAGCAAGATACAAACTCTGATAAGTAAGGTGTATAACTGGGCACAATGTTATCCTACTGGAGTGACATCTAATTAATTATAATGTAACTAGTGAAACTTAGTGGTATAGAGAAAGTAAATAAACATAAGGATCAGGCCTCCTTGCTGCATTGTATTGTTAGTTCAAAAGTTCTAGGCATCCCATTCACTATCACCTAAAACCAGATGCACATTTATCAGATGAATATGTACTTACTATCCTCCAGAGACAAGGAAATGGAAAGTTCAGGGGAATGATTGAGAAAATCTTCCAACTTCCTAGGTCAAAATAATCCTTAAAATAATGGTAGCTAACATTAAGGGATTATTGGAAATGAAGGGATGGTATTAAAGGGAAAAAATCTTGAAAAATTGGGACCCCATTTGTGACTTCTAAATAGAGTATTAAATTTACATATCTATTTGTGTCCAGAAATAAATTCTTTGATGATTGTTGGAATATGTTGCTGGCCAGTTAGAGGTTACAGTCTGCCATAGCCTGGCAGCTTTCTCTAAGCTTGGCAATATGGAAACTTCCTCCCTCCCCAGCATCCTGCTCTCTACCCAGCCTTATCTGGAGGATTCCCTGGGTATGAAGGACTGACCTTATCTGAAAACTGTCTCTGAATCAGATGTCTGTCTCTAAACTAGATGCCTGGTTCATCTTTGGCTTGAACTTTGGCACAGATTCCTATTAGAAAACTTGTGCTAGGAGTTCTGCTATAGGACCCTACTGCCACATACTAAGCCTTGTGATGGGAGTGTACTACTTAATGCAAATTAGGGTTTGTTCCCAGGCTCCCCAATCATATATATATATTCCTTATACTAGGGAATAAAATTGAGCTGATTCACTGAAATCTGTCTTCCAGAGGGCTGTCTCCAATTGTGTTCATGGTCCAGGTACAAAAATCTCTCCCTTCTGTCTCTTTCCCCTCTCAGTCTGAAGACTGACAGGCTGAGAGAGAAAGAGGACTCCCACAGAGGATTTATGTTTTAATTAGAAATACATTACTGGAGATATTCATTGAATTCTTCTGATGTGCAACTACTAAAATAATTTACATAATCTTACAACTTTCAAAATATCTGTATATTATAAAATATATCCACCATGTTTAAGATTATAGAGTCATTTTTTTAAATTTTGGATTTCAAAATGAGATTAGAACTAACGATCTCCCCAATGTCACACTGAAACAATCAGAAACAGATGAATTCAGTGCAATCATCAGGTATGTGTAGAGCAAGACCTTTCTTGAGATAAGAACAATGTGTCTCTTTGAAGGCTGTGACAAGCAAGGCATGCTATCAGAGTAGTGTCAAACCTACATCCATGCTAGAGTCACAAGGCCATCTCAGCAGCTCAGCCTCTTTTAAGTTTTACCCTTGAGATAGATACAGAGCTAGAGTTCTGCACTTAATACTAGTAGTTTTTCAGTCCCCCTCAAGCCCCTCTAAATTGTCATTGTGTGGCAAAATTTACCTGATGTTTAGTTATGTCACTGGTGGTTTACTTGTAGTAATTTGAGTGGAACCATGGGGACATTAAACTGTTCTATTCATTCTCATTATTGTACAAAAATGACTCTACATTTGTCAATGTAAAACAACAACCACCTCTTAGCTCACACTGGTGTAGGTCTGGGGTTCTACTCAGGTTATCCTAAAATATCCATCTTACACTGGATATTAGCTGAGAATCAGTCTCATCAACTAGGGTCTATTGTCATTCATTTCTGCACAACCAGAGCCCCATTCAATCCTGCAGAGTCATTGCAAATCCTTCTCATATCCAAGTCCGTGATTTATCCTGCTACTGGCTAGAGATAACTCTTTTATTGGGATCATATTATTAGGTTATATCCATCCCAATAACCCCTGTTTCTTTTTCAAAAATTTTTGTCATTGTATATTCATTATACAGTTAAAGATTTCTGTGATGGTTAATCTTGGTTGTCAATTTGACCAGATCTGGAGTTAACTAAGAAGCTTCTCTGTTTAACTCATTGCTTTCAGGTAACCTTGGTAGGTTAAGTATACTGTTTGTGAATTCACTTATTCTATTCACAGACTGGTTTATCTTGTTTGCTAATTCATCTGTGCTGTTGTGGCCACTTTGGCTGCTACATTCCTTCACAGATAGGAGAACTCAAGTTCTCTCCCTTCCAAAGTGGATGGAAGACTGGCAGCTCTCTAAGAATCCTCTAGGCCTTCAGCAACTTATTTGGACCACTGAGGAACACAGCCCAGGAGCTGGGCAGCTACCAAGTTCAGAGCTTCTCCAGTATCACAGGAGCCTGTAGTTGGAATGTTTTGCCAGTCCCGCCAAGCCCCACAGTCTGTGGCTTGCTTGTAAAATAATCACTCAGAATCTTATATTAATTATAACTGCTCAATCATTAGCTCAGGCTTATTACTGACTATCTCTTACACTTAAATTAACCCATAATTCTTATATATGTTTAGCCATGTAGCTTGGTACCTTTTCTCAGTTCTGCCTTGTCATCTTGCTTCCTCTGTGTCTGGCTGGTGACTCCTTACCCAACCCTTCCTCTTCCCAGAATTCTCCTTGTCTGCTCACCCTGCCTATACTTCCTGCCTGGCTACTGGCCAATCAGCATTTTATTTATCAACTAATCAGAGCAACACATATTCATAGCATACAGAATGACATCCCACAGCAGGAGCCACTGATGATCTACCCGCACCATATAATATATGCCTCTCTAATAAATCTGTCTCTTTCTGTCTTTTTCTTGCTCCCTGCCTTATTCTCTGTCCAATATAGGTTCCATAGATGATAAAAACCATATTTGTCTTGAGCCTCACTTATGTCTTTTAGTACAATGATCTCCACATCTCTCATCCATTTTCCTGTAGATGACATAATTTCATTTTTTATTCATGGCTGAACAAAACTTCACCCTACATATGCACCATATTTTCTTCATCCATTCATCTGTTAAAATTAAAATGCTTCTATAAAACAAATGAAACAATTGACAGTGTGAGGAGACTGTATAGAATGGGAAGGACATCTCTCTTTGGGAAGTCACCACTGCCTTATGACATTACTTAGTCATGAAAATATATTTCACCACCCTCCCAGTACCAAGGAAAAAACAGAGTGTGCTCATTAGCAAGTGCCAGAATCTTGGGGAAATCACTCAATATTTCTTGGGACTTGCTGTATAACACATGAGGTGAATTGTCATAAGGCCACCAAAGAATGTTTTCTACCTGATTTAGAGACAACTCATACCTTGCCAGTGGTACTGCTATGTATCCTGTGAATATTTGTGTGCAGTGGTAATAACAGTATAAAATTTCACGACAGAATACATGATATTATATCTGATGTCTTCCCTCTATCTCCCCCTAGTTAATTTCATGTTAGCTATGTAAGAGAGTTTAGGATTGCCCTTTAGATCTTTCCTCTATCTGGCACTCTCTTATCCAAGAAAGTTATTAATTTATAGGATCATCCAAGTCTGCACTCAAAGCTGCACTTTTAAGACACCATTCCATCGCAAGTCATCATCCATCTCAGTAACTTCCATGGATTATTACATATTTCTCATCTATAATCTCTCTATTGTCTTATCAATTATCACTACTCAAAATATTTTTGTTGGTTACATCTTTTACTTTTTCACATTGGAATATGATCTTAGGAAGTCTAGGTATTTTTTCTTACTTTCTTTCCTACCTTGAGTTAGTTTTCCCAATATTCAGAGGAAGTCTTAGACCTTATTAGCCATTCATTGATTGTTTGGTTGAGAGGATAAATTAAGTCTGTATTTGTTTATGATCTGTCTCATGAACTAAAATGTTAGTTCTAGAATCTTGAGGAATTTGTTTTTCTTTCCACTACTTTATCTCCAAGTCAAGTAGATAAATATCATCTATTATTTATTGAATTTGTAGGCCAGTATTAGCTTGAATTTAAGACAAATGAAGAAAAGACTGGCAGATGAGTTCGTAGTTCTGTCTTGAACAATGTGAATATGCAAATGCATACACACAAATAAAATAAAATGTAATAATGTTCACATAATGGAAAAGTTAAAAAATGGGCAAGACTTTATATATCACTGAGGCAATGTGAGACCAGGACGTAATTTGTAGAGAAATAATGGTTAATGGTCAAGTCAGAACTGATAGCAATGCATCTGTATTGTGTTTAGTCTTCGTAGTTTTGTGATTTTTAATTATTTTAGATACATGGAGTAGATATAGTACAGTTTGTTTATATATCTCATTATATCAATCACTCTGATTTTTGTTTTGAATGTGAAATACGTGTGTTTTAGTCAGTAATAAATCATATAAATCCCACTAGTACTAAATGTGTTATTGGTGTGGTTACATAACGTAGTGTTGTGTAGTATGGAAGGAAAGTGCATAGTCAAGAGAATACATTTCGAAAGTTTACCATAGGTGTCTATGTTTTGACTGGGGAATGTCCCCCACAGGCTCAGGTATCTGAATGTTTGGTCCCCCATTGTTGGAGTCATGTGTAGTAGCTATAGAACTTGGAGGAGGTGGAGCCACATTGGAAGAAATAAATCCCTGGATACTGGCTTTAAGTGTTTATAACCTCTTCCACTTTAAGTATGTTGTCTCTGCTTCATGCTTGTTAACGGTGTGATCTCCCAGCTTCCTTCTTCTGCTGCCATGCCTGCCTGCTGCTATGCCTCTTCAAAATGACAGGCTTTCTAGTTGTCTGAACCATAAGCCTGAATCAATGCTTCCTTCCATAAGTCACTTTTGGTCATGGCGTTTTGTTATAGCCTTAGAAAAGCAACTCATCCACTGTCCCTTAGAATAGGGCAGGAGAGAATTCTGTTTACCAGTAAAGGGTCTTAGTACAGCCCAGTGTCTGGATGCTATTACAAATTCAGAGGATGTTTCTAGAATGAAAATATACAAACTGGCTAGATATGAAACATACCTTAAAAGACATGTGTTTGCCTTGTTGGTCACAACTGACATATATAGGTCATATTGATATTTTTAGAGGAAAGTTCAATAAAGAAGGATAAAGATCAAAAACATTCAAAATGAGAGTATAGACAAGAGACAGTTTTCAAGAGCAAACATTTGGAGCATCAAGATATGTCTCTGCCCACTCAGAGGGCCTGATCCAGTTGGTGACCCCTCAGCCATTGGTTCATATTTCATGTGTTTCCGTTTGTTTGGCTATTTGTCTCTGTGCTTTATCCGACCTTGGTCTCAACAATTCTCTCTCATATAAACCCTCCTCATTCTCGCTAATTGGACTCCCAGAGATCCACCTGGGGCCTAGTCATGGATCTCTGCATCCAGATCCCTCAGTAGTTGGATGAGGTTTCTAGCATGACAATTAGGGTGTTTGGCCATCCCATCACCAGAGTAGGTCATTTTGGACTGTCTCTCGACCATTGCCAGCAGTCTGTTGTGGGGGTATCTTTGTGGATTTCTGTGGGCCTCTCTAGCACTTTGTTTCTTCCTATTCTCATGTGGTCTTCATTTACCATGGTCTCCTATTCCTTGTTCTCCCTCTCTGTTGTTGATCCAACTGGGATCTCCTACTCATCCAAGCTCTCTTTCCCTCGACCCTCGCCCTTCACTACCCCCACTCATGTCCAGGCTGTTCATGTAGATCTCATTCCATTTCTCTGTCATTGGGCGATCCCTGTGTCTTTCTTGGGGTCCTGTTTTTCAGGTAGCCTGCCTGGTGATGTGAGTAGCAGTCCAGTCATCTTTGTTCCCCATCTAGTATCCTGTTATGAGTGAGTACATACCATGATTGTCTTTCTGAGTCTGGGATACCTCACTCAGGATGATTTTTTCTAGGTCCATCCATTTGTCTGCAAACATCATGATGTCATTGTTTTTCTCTGCTGAGTAGTATTCCATTGTGTATATGTACCACATTTTGTTTATCCATTCTTCAGTTGAAGGGCATCTAGGTTGTTTCCATGTTCTGGCTATTACAAACAATGCTGATATGAACATAGCTGAACAAGTGCTCTTGTGGTGTGGTTGAGCATTCCTTGGGTATATGCCCAAGAGTGGTATAGCTGGATCTTGGGGGAGATGGATTCCCAATTTTCTAAGAAATTGCCATATTGATTTCCAAAGTGGTTGTACAAGCTTGCATTCCCACCAGCAGTGGAGGAGAGTTCCCCTAGCTCCACATCCTCTCCAGCATAAGGTGTCTTCAGTGTTTTTGATCTTAGCCATTCTGACAGGCGTTGATTGGCCTGATCTGTTTGGGAGGCATCCAGGCAGTGGCACCGGGTCCTGTGCTCATTGCATGAGTGGGCTGTTTGAAACCTGGGGCCTATGCAGGGTCCCTTGGCTCGGCCTGGGAGGAGGGGACTGGACCTACCTGGACTGAGTCCACCAGGTTGATCTCACTCTGTGGGGAAGGCTTTGCCCTGGAGGAGATTGGAATGGGGGGTGGGCTGGGGGGAAGGTGAGGGGAGTGGGAGGGGGGAGAACAAGGGAATCTGTGCCTGTATGTAGAACTTAATTGTATTGCAAAAAAAAAAAAAAGATATGTCTATGACTAAAGGAGAGAAATTGTTTCAAAATATCAAGTGACAGCAATGAAAAGCAATGCATGCCTGAGAGATGGGACATGAAAATGCAGTGTTCTATGGATGTCTAATGATACAACAACCATGTCATTTGGCAGGTCACTATGCCATGATTCTTTCATAAACTATAATGCAGGCGAGACCACTACCCAGACCTCCAAATACAGTTTTTGTTCATCCTGTTTTCAATTCACTTTTCATGCATGCATCTTAGGTATTTATTACTCATCTACCAGAATGTAGCTTTCATCAATTTCATTGACTAGTTTTTTTAATCAATTGATTTATGAAATATAGAAGCTATCAATAAACATCTGATAAACAATAAATGAATGAATTGATTCTACACTGGATATTCTAACCACTGTCACTGGATGAATAGCTCACATGCATATTTATAAGTAACACCTAATACATTCATCAATACTTATAATGAGGTTGCTTAAAAATAAGATAGGTTCAATTAGGAGAGCATTGCTTTGTTTAATTAAAACTACCAATACAATTATACAACCAAGGTTAAGAACAGTTGAAAATATGTTTAATTTTGTGTTTAAGTCATTATATATTTTCTTAAATATTTTGTGTTGATTAAGAGAATTGAAAATAATCATTTTAAGGGAGTTAGCCCCACAGAGCAAGTCTAACAGATTTTTCTCTTACATGGGAAAACTAGAGGAAGGAATATGGAAGTGAAAGGGACATGGCGATGCTGGAGATTGTGGGTGAAGAAGAGGAAAAGGGAAGAGGGAGAATACATAATAAAGAGTAATTAAGGCTGTAGATATGATCAAAGCATATTATATGCTTGGGTGGAGTATCACAAAGAAACTGTATTCTGTTCAATTTGTGTGCAATGATAATGATAATAAATGTAACAACACATACATATGGCAAGGTATATTTTCTTCTGTGAAGTCCTCCTCATTCTCAAAAGAAAGCTACTTGCATGCTTCCTGACATTGAAACAGTATTACACAAGTACTGGGATATGGAAACTAATTTAGTCTCATCTTTGGTACTAGTTAGTTGGGGGACTTTGATCAAACACCTAAGCAGGATAAATAATATAGAAAAGGGATTGTTGGGAGTTTGAGTTTCATACATAGAAAGGGTGGCAAAGAGTGCAAGCCTCCCACAGAAGATGCTGTAATGACTGCTTTTGTTTATTTATAAGATAAAATTGGGTAGGTGAAGTCTATTTCATTCTATGCAATACTCTGGCAGTTGGTACATCCCTTTCAGGTATCCTGTCACCAGAGATGCATGATTCTACATGTTACTGAATCACAGCTTTCTCCTTGATTTACACCCCCCCCCACACACACACACAAAGAGAGAGAGACAGAGACAGAGACAGAGAGACAGAGAGAAGAGAGACAGAGATTGAAATGAGTTGTATTAAGTTTCTTTAAGTGTGTAGTTGTAGAGTCCTGTGAATGCCTGAAATTTACAACTTAAATGAAGGTACCTATTTATAAATTTGGAGCTATCTATATAAATGAGACTAATAGGGATTTCTGTTTCTCTGTTTAGTGATGTTTACCAAGTGGACTATATGGGAGACATGACACTTCAGGAGTCCCTTTGATTTCCATCTGTGGTTATTTAGGGAAACTTAGATATGATCATTGCACCACACAATGTGATTCTCAGCTGACTTCAGAATGCATTGCATTAGGATACACATCATAGTTTATTGTCATCATTTAATTGGGACTAGTATTTCAACAGTTATGATTCAGTGTGTGTGGATTCTTGGCAAAATAATGGTGGCACACCTACTTGGCTTAGGAAAAAGATCTTCAACTATGGAATGTCAAAAGAAGGGTGAAGTTGGAAGATAAATGCAACCTCATGAGATATCATTTCAATATTTGCAGCAAAGCATTTTATTGCAGAGTTTGAAACTCAGCAACTCAAGCATGCACGGGGACTATAAACAGCATAGCATTTTTTTTTTTAATTAGAGGCAAAGCATTTTTCTAGGCATCCAAATAAAGCAGAACATCAAACATATTGCATAGCCTTTAAATCACTACTCATACAAACATGAAGAGGATAGGGTTGAATCCTAAGAAACAAGATTGTTCACATAGTTTTTAATTTTAATGAATAGTTTTAATGAATTACATTCAGAGGTGTGGTTTCTCCAAGTATATATAAATGGCCTCGTGCAGTTGAACTCACAAAATTGTCCTGCAGTTGCAAACGAAACCTACCACTCCCAACACTATGAGTTACTACAGTGGCTACTACGGAGGCCTGGGCTATGGCTATGGAGGCTTCGGGGGCCTGGGCTATGGCTATGGAGGCTATGGCTGTGGATGTAACAGCATCCGCAGACTAGGCTATGGCTGTGGTTATGGAAGCTATGGCTATGGTTCTGGCTATGGAGGCTATGGATATGGCTCTGGCTATGGAGGCTATGGATATGGATGCTGCCGCCCTTCATGCTGTGGAGGATATGGGTTTTCTAGCTTCTACTGAATAAATATTTGAATCTACAACCTATGGATTTGTCTTCTGTGATACATTGATTTTTTTTCCTAAGGATCTTTATTCTGTGACCTGCATGCTTTCCTTATTCTGTCTCCAGAATT
This sequence comes from Peromyscus eremicus, assembly GCF_949786415.1. Taxonomy (NCBI): domain Eukaryota; kingdom Metazoa; phylum Chordata; class Mammalia; order Rodentia; family Cricetidae; genus Peromyscus; species Peromyscus eremicus. The sequence continues at coordinate 9,538,930 of NC_081428.1, forward strand.
TTGCTTCCTTTTGGATCACCTTGTTTCTGTAAATAATGTGGATAATACTAGATAAAGTCTGAATTTCTGTATGTTGATCTTCAGGGATCTACTTCTACACTGGTTGGAATGCTATTAAGTTCTCACAAACTTTAATAATGAACTTTTTCTGACACAGTTCATTTGCCTTGAACTTCAATTCTTCAACAAAAAATAATTTTGTTTGATTTATTAATTTAGTAACCAGCTATGTTGTCTTTTTCCTATAGGTAAAAAGTTCAACCAATGTTGATTTAATGATCCCTTCCTCTACCTGTTTTCATGTTTCCCATCTGTTTCCCCTGCACCTTCTTCCTTTGCTCCCTTCTGCTTATCAATTTTCTTTGTCCTCTTCATTATTCTTATCCATCAATTCCTGTGCTTCCATTTCCTTCAAAATATAATAATTCTATATCCAAGGATGCAAGAAGCATTTACTGAAACAGTCCAATATGGCCTTCTATTTTAAATAGGTTGTAAGTTGGTAAGCTGGGAGATGGACATATCAACTTGTTTTCATTGATTCTTTTTACATGTGCTTAAAATAGATCAAAGTAGAGAAAGAAAACAAGCATTTCAAAGTAAATTTTTTTCCTACAACAAAAGTGTAAACCATTTTATTATAGCTATATATATGTATATATATATATATGTATGATTCTATTAAGTGAAGTGTGTTACATGATTGAAAATTAAGTAATTTGAATAATTTTAAATCTCATATAGAAATTGAATCTACCATTAGAAATTTTCCCAAAATATAATTTTAAGTTCAAATTCTGTAACTGGTCAATTCCAACAGTTTTGTCTTTTGTTGTTTTTTTGGTGATAAATAAAATGTGGAATACTCTATATATTTTAAACTGAAAAATGTCTTACTATAAAATATGACAGTATGTTGTTTTTGACTAAATCTCAATTGTTTGATTTTATCAATAAAGACTTGGGAGTGAGATGCTGGGGTGCAAGCCTGCTAGCTCAGAGAGGCAGAGAAAGCATCCAGCTGACCTTCTTCCTCCACTGAGGCCATCCAAATAAGAGCATATTGGACCGAATGTCCCTCCTTTCTACCTCCTGTGCATCTCTCTATGTGTGCTCCTCACTCTCTCTTATTCTCTATGGTTTTCCCTTGTTCACTTCCTGTCAACCAGTTGCTTCTTCCACCTCTTGACCTATGGTAGACTTTATTTATTCCTTTTCACAATTAGCAGAAAGCTCTTGGGTTACAGGTGTGTGCTAGGGTTGAGCCACACCGCAGCTAGAAACAGGTTTTTTTTTCCAGTAAATAATGCAATCTTGAGGTTCACAGTATGATCAAATATCTCACAACATTTCCATTTTTGTCTAAATAGAAACAAAAAGTTTTAGAGAGTCAAATGAAAACCAAAAAATTCTGAAATTAATGACAATAGAATAGCCTCTTATTTTTGGTTTTCTTCTATCCCATACCAGGTGGCTCTTCAGATATGAGACAGAGATTTTGAATTTTTGTTTAATAAGCATGCACAGGTTTAGAGAAAGAGAGATCCATGCTCCGAGCTCAAAGCCAGCTTTAATTTTTTTAAATTGGGGGCCACATAAAGACCATTTGCCACTTAAGTCTGTAGAGGGGAGCAGAGAGAAGTGTTGGGGAAACTGCCGTGAGAGGACCAGCCATGTGGAGGAAAGAAAGAAGGGAGCACCCCACCCGTCTTCCCGGCCTCCTGTCCACATTGGGTGGTTGCCTGGCAGGAAGGGACAACTGCTCAGGCAAGATGTGGCCTGTGTGCTGGTGCCACTCTGAGGCTCTGAGCCAGAATTTCAGCTGGTCAGCTGGCGGTGGGCGATGCCACTTGGCCAATTTATTCTTTTTCTTGGGTTATTTTCTCTTGATGATCTGTCCTTTTTCTTCAGATGTTTCACTTATCCAGTGGTCTCTAGATTCCTTAGTTGGATACTTTTTATTCTACTGGAAAGATAAAAGCAAAACCTTGCTTGCCCCAAACTCTATGGGGTTCCTTTTTTTTTTTTTGGCAGGTTACATCCTTCCTAGAGCAAAATGTTCTTTGGCAACAGAAAAAGTTTTATGTTTCAATTAAAAGTTATTTTGAGAAATTGAAACTAAATATAACTTAGTATGTGTGGATAAATACACTCATATATTTCTTCTTTCTCTTTATGTATAAATTCAAGGTTTAAGTATATTTATTTTTAGAACCAAATGAATACTCACTTTGAATTTCAGCCTGCATTTTTCAAGTAGCTTTTAAATTTAAGTCACTGTAACTCTTATTTGCCTGCCTCTGCCTTTCAAGCATTGGGATTAAAGGCACGTGCTTCCCATGTGCTAAGATTAAAGGTGTGAACCACCAACTCACAATGGATCACTTATAATAGTTATTCTGGTTTGTTGTCCTGGTTTAATTTAGTTCTCCATTTCCCCTTATTGTTTAGTGTTGGGGTAAACGTTCACATTTTTCAATTATGTAATATATCATTCTTGCTGATTTATTCTGAATTTATTCTCATGGTTTCCTGGTTAGGTTTGCTGTGGTTGTGAAAAGACACCATGACCATGGCAATTCTTAAAAGAAAACTTTTAACTGGTGTGTCTTGCTTACAGTTTCAGAGATGGAGTCTGTTATCACTGTGACGGTGGGCAGAAGGGCATTGCAGCTTGCAGGCAGATGTCGTGCTGGAGCTGAGAATGCTACATTTTGCATGCAGCAGGAAGTTGCCTGACAACTAGGCAGTATTCTGAGTCTAGGAAACCTCAAATCCCACCCCACAGTGACACACTTCCTCCAACAAACCATACCCACTCCAACAAAGCCACGCATCCTAATAGTTCCACACTCTATACAATTATGGGGGGGCAAATACATTCAAACTATGTAGCTAGAGTTTTCCTGCCTGGCCCACAGTCAGGACAAATCTCTCTTACCTGCCAGTCCTACAGCCACTCAGACCCAACCAAGTAAACACAGAGACTTGTATTGGTTACACACTGTATGGCCGTGGCAGGCTTCTTGCTAACTGTTCTTACAGCTTAAATTAATCCATTTCCATTAATCTATACCTTGCCACATGGCTCGTGGCTTTCCGGCATCTTCACATGATGCTTGTCATGGTGGCGGCTGGCAGTGTCTCTCTGACTCAGCCTTCCACTTCACAGCTTTATTCTCCTCCTTGTCCCGCCTACACTTCCTGCCTAGCCAATAGCCAATCAGTGTTTTATTAATTGACTAATCAGCAACACATTTGCCATACATAACATCCCACAGCACTTCCCCCTTTTTTTTTTCAAAAAGGAAGGTTTTTAACCTTAACAAAGTAAAATTACATATAATTTGGGAATTTGGGCGTAGCTTCTCTTACTACTTCCTGCTGGAGGGGGGTGCTGTATCTTATGGGGATACAAAAAAAATTTTAGAATTATGGAATAGTCCATGAGGGTGTATCATCTGAGCCAGTTGCCTTCAAATCGTTCTGGATGTTGGATCATCTGGGCCATGGTGTCATCGGAGACCTTTCGGGTGGTCTTGGCTGGTCAAACCTGATGTATCTTAATCTGGAACAAATCCATAGCCTCTGGCTTTCTGTGGGAACAAAAGCAGAGACTCTTTTCCAAAGTAACATATCCTTATATCCAAATTTTGAAATCAAGTTATCTTTAAAATATACATTTTGGCATAACTCATACAGCTTTTACAATCAAATGTTTTTCTGCAGTTAAAAGCCCCAAAGAAAACACAATCCAGATTCTCTGTGTAATATTCATCTTCACGTGGCTTATTTTTTATATTAATTTTACTGTCTCTTTAAAGACTTTATTTTTTAAAACTATATATTTGTTTATATAACTGTATATATACCTTTTTTGTCTCTTTCAAGCCTACGTATATTTTACACATATTGTAAACTATTACATCTGAATCTGTCTTATTGTGAATCTATCGCTTTAAACTGCAGCAGCTGTGGCTGCTGGCTCCACCCACCTCAGCTTCCCAACATGGCAGTGGTAGGTTTTCTGCCAGCTCTGGGAGCTATCGTGGGTCTATGCTTTTATCCAAGCAGCGTGTAGCCCAGAAACCTCTTTTTTTTTTTGTACTATCAAAGTCTAAATCCACCATGCAGCTTAATGTGCCTCATTCCTGCCATACTGCAGGTCGAGCGCGCACACCAGAAACCCACCAGTAGCTCAAACCGGCAGCTGCCGCTCATTTGAGAGAGACAATTAGGAACTGTTTTTAGCTCCGTTTTAGAATCTTTTTTCTCAGTTTTTAGGTGGAAACTCTTGCCACCACGTTGGACGCCATTTGTAGCTAGAGTTTTCCTGCCTGGCCCACAGTCAGGACAAATCTCTCTCACCTGCCAGTCCCACAGCCACTCAGACCCAACCAAGTAAACACAGAGACTTGTATTGGTTACAAACTGTATGGCCATGGCAAGCTTCTTGCTAACTGTTCTTACAGCTTAAATTAATCCATTTCCATTAATCTATACCTTGCCATATGGCTCGTGGCTTACCGGCATCTTCACATGATGCTTGTCATGGTGGCGGCTGGCAGTGTCTCTCTGACTCAGCCTTCCACTTCCCAGCTTTATTCTCCTCCTTGTCCTGCCTACACTTCCTGCCTAGCCAATGGCCAATCAGTGTTTTATTTATTGACTAATCAGCAACACATTTGCCATACATAACATCCCACAGCAAAACTACCTAGCAAATTTTAATATTCATGATGCCAATTTATCCACCATTTCATTATTTTCAAATGTTTTGTCTATATTAGTTACACAAAATTTGATGTCTTTGTTAAGTTTTGCTAGATCTTGCCATTTCTATTCATGCCTAGTATGACCAGATATCTTTGCCGTTTATCTACCAGTTAGTAGTTTTCTATTTTGATGACCATACAGCTTTTTAGCTGTACTACTGCACACGTACCATGAATTAGAGAAGATGGAGATTTACCTTTTAGTTTTCTAGTTGTTTATCTTATAGCCAATAGAGCTGCTGATTTTGTGGTTCCTTCCTCAGTATTGGCCATTCTATCCCTCAGTTTTTAGGCTGTTGCTTTCCAATAGTTTTGGTTTCATCAGTGGTTGATGAACCATCAATAAACCTTGCATTAACCAAATGTTGTGACTATTCTATTGGCCCCCACAGTCCAATAAGTGCTTCTTTTGGGAGAGGAGTAAGCATTTTAAGGATTGGAATTATGGGCAACTGAGTTATTTCCTCATTGCGGGAAGGCACAGACCCCTTTGCTACCATACCATGGTAATGAAAGAATTCAGATAGGATCCAGTTCCACTGAATTACCTTTCCTTCCATGGCTAAGCGTGTGAAGGACTCTTCCTTAGAATGGGTCCAATCCATCATTGTAATGGTTGCCCTATGACCATAGTGTGGTTGGCAATGACTGAGTATAAAGTTCTCCATGCTGCTTAAAATATTCAGATTTATTTTTCAAAAACAGAATATTTATTCTTCATATATGGGAAGCATTTGCAATAAAAGCCATCAGGCAAATGTTGGTGGACTACCTTTTACTTTATGAAAGGTTCTCAGTTGCCAATTTACTAATAAATGTGATATCCATAAATAGGGTGTCATTTGGTTCAATATTGGTCAGGGTTGCATGCATGAAGAAGTTATGGGTGTTTGCAAAGCTGCTGTTCATTCCTGTTCCCATTGGAAATTAGCTGCCTTTCTAGTAACCTCGTAGGGTTTTTTTTTATAATCATCTGTAAATATGGTATGTGATTTCTCTAGCATGCAAACATACCAATTAGGAGCTGTGAGTGTTGCCCTTGGGTGGTGGATTAAAGGTATGCCCTACCACCAACTTGTTCATGATAACTCTAGAATTTTAAAAATAGCTAATTTATAGAGATCCACCTGTCTCTGCTGGGATTAAAGGTGTGGGCTACGACTGCTCTATCCAAATATTTTATCTTAGATCCAAATCCCTCTAACTCTTAGAGATTTAGAAAATGAGTTTGAACTATAGTAACCCTTTGAATTTACTTAAAATATTTTAAATCTCTTAACTGTGTTTTTAATATCAAACAATAAAAACAGCCTTTTTATTTAAGAAAAAACTTGAATGATGATGTCCAAGATGGCATGGGCCATGTGGCAACCTATAGTCTAACATTCTAACATGGAATTAAGACACAGGCTTAAGAAAACTTATTTTTAATTTCTTGTCAGTAAGGCAAGTGTACCTTTGGTAAATTATCATTTGAAAATATTATTATTTTTTGTGCCTAATGAAATTAAAGACATTTGTTAGTCTTTATAAGTTAGTTTGGACTGAATGACCAAGCTATCTGGTGAACAATTGCCTTTCCTTATTCAGGAGATCTCTCCTGTTTGAATCTAATCTTTACTAATCTTGATGGTATCCATAGCTTTTCTTCTCCTGTGGAAACAAAGGCAAAATCTCTTTGCCAGAGTAACACATATCCCTGTTTGCATTCTGAGGTCAACACATCTTTAAAATATACAAGCTAATTTAGCTCAGCAGTTTTTCTACTATCCAATGTCTCTCCTCAAGGTGTTATTCCTTTTTCATTAGCATTTACAAAATTTAAAATTTATAAAGCACTGTGTAATCTATCTCTAGGGGGTCTTTATTACCCCTTTCTGTTTGTTCAGCATATCTTTTAAAGTAAATTAGATCTTTATTGTTTGTCCTGTAGTATTATATAGTATACCTGTAATATGCTTTATGCTATAATATGAAAAACTGTTTAATTTTACTAGAAACATATGCTGAAGCATTTTTCAGCTTTAATTTGTGCTGGTATCCCCATAATAGCCATAACTTCTAATAAATATGTAATTACAGAGTCAGTCTTTTCAGAACTTAAAGCAGTCACCCATTGGTTTTTATCATTACCTTATGCTAGAGGGCATGGTAGATCCATGAGGGATCTGATATTAGTTATACACAATCTTGAGTTCTTTTCTTGATTACTTGTTGTAGTTGAATAAATAGTGAAGTTAATTCTAGAATAAGTTCGGTGGTTTCAATATGTAAAACAACTCTTTCATCATACTGAGAGTCAGTAACTATATTAAGGGATTCATGAACATCTACCATAATACCCATAAGACTGGTATACAGCTCTGATTTTTTAACTGAATCATAAAGGCTTTGAGCCACTTTAGTTATTTTTTTCCTGACTTATAACCAGCCTTTCCTGACTTATTTGCATCAATATAGAATGTACGGGCTCTGGAAATTGGTGTCCCTTTTACTATGTGATGGAGAATCCAATTAGTTCTTTTTATAAACTGAAGTATTTTGCTTTTGAGACATTTGATCTCTCCAAAAAAAATACTGCAAGCTCTTTGCCAGTGTTCATATTCTGCCAATAATGAGGCAATTTCAGCATTAGTAAAAGTTACCACAATTTCTGCTTAGTGTATTCCTGATAATTGATGAAGCCTCAAGTTTCCTTTCAGAATCAATTTAGAAAGCTTTTCTACATAGGTGTGCTAAAAATGTCATTCTAAGATAAATTCTCTCTGCATAAGAAATTCTGTGAGACAATGAGTGGACGGTAAAATAAGTAAAATACAATCAATCTTTGCATCCAAGTGATCCACATGTGCATTCTATAATTTCTTTTCTACCAGAGCCACTTCTCCCTCATCCTTAGCTTAATATTTTCTTGGACTAGTCAAGTCTTTATCACCTTGCAAGTTTTGAAATAAATTGCTTAGTTCTTGGGTAGTTAATCCAGTTGTGGCCTCAAGCCCGTTCCTATCTCCCAGCAACTTTTAAAATTCATTAAGAGTTTGTAATGGATTTGTCCTGATATTTTACTTTCTGTGGTCAAATTTCCTGTAAGCCTATCTTTTATCCTAGATAACTGATAGAATCTCCTCTTTGTGTGTTTTAGGAGCCATTTGTAATCCCCAACCAGGCAAAATTCTCTTTACTTCATCAATCATTTTTTCTAAGGTATCTGCATCTGAGTCAGTCAGTAAGATATCACTCATATGATGATAAATTTTCAATTGAGGAAACTGTTTATAAATTATTTCTAATATCTGTTGTACAAAATATTGACACAAAGTGGGGCTGTTTAACACACCTGGGGAAAACAGTACACTGAAACCTTTTAACAGGTTGTGCATTATTATAAGCAGGTATTGTGAAGGCAATTTTTTTCATCTTGTTCTTTTAAAGGTACAGTAGAAAAAAAACCAGTCTTTTAAATCAATCACTATAACAGACCATCACTTAGGTCATAAAGAAGGTGAAGGATTTCCAGACTATAAGGAGTGCATTGGTTGGGTCACCTTACTAATAGCTCTTAGATCTGTTATCATTCTCCATTTCCCAGATTTTTTTAAATAACAAATACAGGAGAATTCCAAGGACTTGTTAATTTTTCATTATGTTTAGCATTTAGCTGCTCCTGTTCCTGCTGTTCTAGTATCTGTAATTTTTCTGATGTCAAAGGTTATTATTCCACCCAGACAGGTTTGTCAGTTAAACATCTTAAAGGTAGGGTGGTGATACCTTTGAAAGATCAACACCTGTTGTGCCCTGCTTAAATATAACTTGAACAGTTGGTAACTGTTCTTGACAATACCTTTTAATATTTTTCTAAGAATCATTCTTCATTTTATGGTTTGTTTCTGAGATTTAGGAATGTTAATCAGTGTTTTCCATTGCTACAACACATCACATCCCCAATAAATTCATGAATATATTAGCCATGCATGGCTTTAATTTTCCTATTTGTCCATCTGGCCCTATACACTTGACCCATCTTGCATTTTGTTTTACCTGAGATAAAATTCCAATCCCTAGAAGCTGAATATTTACCTCCTTAAGAGGCCAATCTGGATGCCAAGATTTTGGTGAAATTATACTTATATTTACTTTTGTGTATACCAAACCTTCAAATTCAATGCCATTTATTTGTAATTTTAGCTTTGGTCTCTGATCAATTATAGCAGTATGTCAAAATACTTGTTTTCTGGTCTTTCATGATTTTTTTTTGTTTTATCTACTAAAGCTGTTCTGTCCTTGATTACATTCAGAGTAGTGTTATTTTTAACAGGCATTACATCTTTTAATTGCTCTGTGGATGAGTTTCTCCAATGCTGACAGGGAATGATTGGATCAAATTTGAAATTGGGGGCTGTAGGAAGCCCCTTAGGGCATGTCCTTATGGCAAAGGGTTACCTTGCTTGTCACCCGTTGATTTACATTGATTTGTTCAATGCCAGCCTTTGTCATACTTTCTACATACTCCATAAGTCTGTGGCCTCTGTTTTGTATTATCTCTAGATAGAATATTGTTTCTAGGAATGCCTGTCCTATAGTCCCTTTTCAAATAACCTTGCTTACTACAATTAAAACATTTAACATTTTCATTTTTATTAAAACTTTTAGAAATTACTTCTCCTATCAGAGTAGCATCATAAACATTGGATTCAATATCAGTTACATTTCTAATCCATTCATCTATTGATGTTGATCTTGCTTTTTAAGGACTAAACACCCTTTTACATTCTGAATTAGCATATTCAGGAGCCAAAGATTCAATTAATATTTGTCTGATTTCTGAGTCTGATACTATTCTATTTACAGCTGACATAAGCATTTGCAAGAAAAAAAATCAGTGAAGGCTTCTTTGGGGCCTTGTATAATTTTATTAAATGACTCAAACCTCTTTTCTGATTGTTCAACCTTGTTCCAAGCATTTAAAGCTGCTAAAAGACATAAAACCAAGGTGTTATCATCAAATTCAAGATGGATTTGTATCTCAGCCTATTGATCTTCACCAGTGGCTGATTTGGGGAGATATTAATACTTATAGACCAATTTCCTTGTTCAATGGACCTCACTTCCTCTTCCTATCATGTTTGCCATTATAATTGATGACCAGCTTCTAATATTGTTGTTTACAAATCTTTCCAGTCTCAGGGGCTAATTCTGTTCTGAGTTGTCCTACCATCTGCTTCACATAGGGTGAATGCATACCATATGAAATGACTGCTTCCTCAAACCTCCTCAAATCTAATATTTCTGTAGGATTCTATTCAGCTTTTTCATTACCTTGGAGTTCCTATCATCTGCTGGTAGTTCTTATATAGTAACTGGATAAACTAAAGCTGGTTTTCTAAAAACCTGGGCTTGCACCTCTTCAGTTTCATTATGCAGTTTTTTTTCTTGTTTTCATTTAAGTCTTTCTAAAGCTTGTATCTTACCAACTTTAGCTTATCCACTTTTCATATTTCTCACAATTATCAAACCATTTTTTATATTTAGCATAAAAACCCACTATGGCCCTAAGGATAAAATATGAATTATCAGGCTAGTATTAATTATAATCAGAATGATGTCAATCTCAGTTAAGTCATTTATCTTTTCATTTTCTGTACCTATTTTCTATTTATTTATTGTTTATTTGTTTATTAAGATTTTATTCATTCAAAATACCAACCACAGATTGCCCCCTCATCCCTCTTCTTGCCCACCCTTTAACCTTTGCCTCCTCAACCCACCCCTCATTCCCTCCTCTCAAAAGGTATGGACTCCCATGGGGGTCAGTAAAGCCCAGCACATTCAACTGAGGCAGGTCCAAGGCCATTCCCCTGCATCAAGGCTGTGCAAGGTATCCCACCATAGGAAATGAGCTCCAAAGAGCCAGTTCATGCACCAGGGATAGATCCTATTCCCACTGTCAGAGGTCCCTCAAACAGACCAGGCTACATAACTGTCTTATTCATGCAGAGGACCCAGTCCAGTCCTGTGCAGGCTCTACAGCTGTTGGTCTAAAGTTCATGAGTTCCCACTGGCTTGGTTCAGCTGTATCTGTAAGTTTCTCCAGCATGGTCTTGATGCCCCTCATAGAATCCCTCTTTCCTCTTTTCGCCTGGACTTCAGAGCTCAGCCTGGTGGTTGGCTGTGGCTCTCTGCATCTGTTTCCATCAGTTACTGGATGAAGGCTCTATGATGACAGTTAAGGCATTCACCAATCTGATCACCAGGGTAGGCCAGCTCAGTCTATTTTCAAGCCTTCTAAAGTAGCACTATACAAGGTCTTAATGCCCTATATTAAGTTATTTCCCATCCTTAACCTAATAACAATTTTTCCTTTTGATATTACTCAACTTTCTCCTTGAGGACTTCCTTTTTGTCTTACCAAATTTGATGGCTTCTCAAGTTTATCCACAGCTGGTATGATTTTTCTCTCCATGTGGTCATGCTTTGTATTGGAATGCCAAATATTGTTTTTGACTAAATGTAAATCATTCAATTTTTACCAATAAAGACCTGGGAGCCAGATGCTGCGGTGAGAAAGCCTGATATCTCAGACAGGCAAAGGAAGTACCCAGCTGACATTTCTCCTCCGCTGACATCTCACAAATATTTCTTCTCCTCAGCCATCTCAAGCAAGACTGCCTGAAACTGAATGTCTGACCCTTCTACTTCCTGTGCATCTCTCTATCAATCCTTCTGACTCCCTTTTACTCTCTATGGTTTTTCTTGTTCACTTCCTGTCAACTGGTTGCTTGCTCCACATCTTGACCTATGGTTGACTCTATTTAATCCTGTCTACAATATTCAAGGAGAAAGCTGTTGGATTAAAGGTCTATGTTAGGCCTGAGCCACACCATAACTAGAAACAGGCTTTTCTAGTAATAGGGCAAACTTGAGATTCACAGTGTGATCAAATCTCTTTCAACAACAATATTATCTAGGGAGAAAATGAAAATATATTCCTCATTAAGTTAAATATAATTCTTAGCAGTAATTTAAATTATTTTCTAGTAATATATTAAAAAGGTAGTATTTCATTTTTTGAAGAATTCTAGGAAATTTTATCATTTGATAATTTGAAGCATAATTTAATATAAGACCAAAATGAATTATATAAATCAAAATAATATTCCCACATTTAATCTTAAGTTTTGAAGTTGTAAATTTCAGAATTTTGTTAAAATGAGTCTAAGTCTGATAATTACTTGTTCTATAAAGAATGTAAAATTCATTTCCCTTTTGTTATGATTTGTAATTTTTTGTTATTGTTAAACATCAGCTGTTTTTAATTGTTATTTTAACAGGTAAGTGTATTACTTGAACCCATTATGGGAAAACATGGTATAAGTAATTTAAATCTATATTTCCTCTAGCATTTATAATTTTGTATGGCAAAACATTCAAATCCCTTATATTCCTAGTGTTATGCCACATAGAACCATTAGAGTACATTGTACTTACTATTATCTAAATTCAGCTTAGTACCCATTAATGAGACTTATCCGTGCTCCTCTCCACTTTACTATAGTAACATAACCACCATTCCAACCTTAATTTAAATTAGATCATTTTTTATATCTCACATATAAATAAGGGCATATAAGTAAGGGCATCTAGTAATAACTGAATAATAAGTCCAACAGCACATGGCAATGGTCATCCATTTATCAATGGTTGGTGTTAATTCCAAGGCAAAGTAATCTTCTAGTTTCTTTCTGTAGTTTCCTCTAAAATTTTTAGTGTTTCAGGTTTCACACTGATGTCTGATCCATTTGGAATTAGTTTTTGTAGAAAGCGGCAAGTACAGGTCTAATTTCATTGTTCTACATGTGGACCTCCAGTTATTCTAGTACCACTTTTTGAATATGCTGCCTTTTCTCCAGTGTGAGTTTTTCAAATCATTGTTGAATGGTAGACAGCCATAGTTACACATAATCATGCTTGGGTTTTTAATCCGTTTCTATTAATCTTTGTCTGTTTTTGTGCTGATACTATGTGTTTTTTATTACTACTATTATTTCAGCTCTGGAATGATGATACTTCCAGTGTTGTTTGCTTTTCTCAGAATTACTCTGGCTTTCCTTGAGTATATCTTCATGGCATATGAATTTTTTTAATGACAATTGGCAAATGGGATCTCATGAAACAACAACAAAAATGCACAACTAAGGAAACAATCAATGCAGTAAAGAGAAAACCCACAGAGTGAAGGAGAATCTTTTTCAGCTATGCATGGGATTTATTGAGGATTTGTATCCAGACTATGCAAAGAACTCAAAACAAAACAAAACAAAAACAAACAAAACCTACCAAAGAGCCAAGAAAACAAATGACCCCAATAAAAAGTGGGCTATGGCTGGGTGGTGGTGGCACAGGCCTTTAATCCCAAATCCCAGTATTTGGGAGGCAGAGCCATCGAGGCCAGCCTGGTCTACAGAGTGAGATCCAGGACAGGCACCAAAACTGCACAGAGAAACCTTGTCTCAAATAACCAAAAAAAAAAAATGTGGGCTATGGATCAGAGGGTTCTCAAAAGAAGAAATAAAATTGCCTAAGTAATATCTTTTTAAAATGTTCATCATCCTTAATATTGGCAAATGCAAATTAAAATAATTCTGAGATTTCATCCCACCCAGTCAGAATGGATCAACAAAAATACCTGACAGAAAATGCTGGAAAAAGTGTTGAGAAAGGAGAACCCTCATTCAGTGATGGTGGGACTGCAAACGTGCATATTCTCTGGAATTCACGCAGGAAAATAATATAATATTACCCAAATGCGTAATACCTTGCTATATGCCCAAGAGACTGAGTATTCTACCCCATAAATACTCGCTCAACCCTGCTCATTGCCTCTCTATTTACAATAGCTATGAATTGGAAGCAACTTAAGTTTTCTTTGCTTGACTAATGGATAGACAAAATGTGGTACGTTCACAATATGGCATATTATTCAGCTAGAAAGAATAATGAAACTTGCAGGTACATGATTGGAACTAGAAAATATTATATCGAGTCAGGTAATGCAGACATAGAAAGATAAACACCATTTATTTTCTCTCATGTGTGGTTCCTAGCTTCAAACTTCAGATGTGAGTGTGTAACCTGGAGTAACTGCAGAAAGAAGGAAGTAAAAAGGGAAATAGTGCTTTAGAGATTAATGGAAGGATACAAGTGATATGAGTGGGGGAATGGGGGAAAATGTTTCCCTCATCCATCACCCATCCACATATAAACCTTTTTAAACCTAGTATTACCATCTCTATCTGCTCATCACATTGCTTTCTAAACACTTATGTTTATGCTAGTAGTATAGTTTAGCTCTCAGCCTCAGGAGGGGCTCTTTTTCTAATGTAGGACTATCAAAGTACAAGCTTAGGGTCATGGACTTCTTAACAGTAGACACTGCTAAGTGCTCAGTCATAAGCAGAACATCTGTATCAACTTCTCTGAGGCCCCAAGAACACTGTGATGGAAAGGCAAAATACTGTGAGACCCAGATAATGAGAAGGTGTACTATGAAATGCTACGACATGGACATTGCAATCATGAATACACAGCTGTGGTCATCTGCAAGGGATCTACAGACAAAAATGTTATAGAAGTAAGAGGTAGAATAGTTGAGTAGAAGAAGGGGGGGGTCATCAGAAGTGGGAGTGAGGCAGGAGAATGGAGTGGAGGAAAAAATAGGACAACACGTTATATACAAATAATAAACTTGAAAATAAAGTGATGTTTAAGTAGCCAATTACTACATATAAACATGTTACATCAACAGCACTAGTGATCTGAGAAATGTGCACTCAAATTTGAGTTAGGGTTAGTACCACTCAACCACTAAAATGTCAAAATACTTAATATTTGTTACTCTGTAAGAATGTAAGTCAGCAGGGACTTTTGCGCAGTATCACTTAAAATACACAATAATAAAAGCACTTTAGGAAGCATGCCACAGCTATTAAAGCTGCACATTCATATTTCCTATGACACAGTAATTTCACTCCTGGGAATGAATCCAGCAGATATGAGTGTATATAATCACGAAAACAAATGTGTAAAGACATTCATAATAGTTTTATTTACAGCCAAGCCAAACTGGAAACAAGCCAAATTTCTGGGATAGATATCACATAATTGATATGTAAATTTCGTGCTATATTTCTCCAAAGCTGCCATGAGGGCTCATGTATCACTATACGGAACAACAGGAGAAACCACACCTGTCCTGAAAGAATAACCATTGTGTGATCTTGTGAATAAAACCGTCAAGAAAGAACAAAAGAATGCATGTTCATCTTATTAATGTGTTAAATGCATCCTATCTATTCTGCCATTACTCACCTTCTCATTTCACCCCTACCTTTTCTGAGTGATCAAGATGATTGGTTTGTGGCATTTGTTTCTATTTTTCTTCTTCCACAAATAGCTTGGTGAGTGGATATTTTTCATCAAACTTCTTACATCAAAGTTGTATAGCATACATATTTTATTGTACTGTTTTTTATTAAGATTAATTTTTGCATTTGTGTGCACATTTGTGTGTCTCTGTATGATTATGGTACATATCTGTGGGTGCCCATGGTGACCAAAAGAGGGTGTTAGATTCCCTGAGGCTGGAGTTAGAGGTGGTCCTGAGCAGCCTGATAGAGGGCCTGGAACTAACCTTGACTGTTTGCAAGAGTAGCAACTGTTCCTAATTGTTGAGCCATCTCTCCAGCCTCACGCATTGTGCTTTACAAAAAAACAAGCAACAATAAAAATCTTGAAAGTATTTGCTGAAAATTGTTAAATATCTTTTCTAAGATATTTGCATATTCACCATTAATTTTTTATATAATTTTTTATTTAAGAAAATTTCTTTCCTTTTACATACCAACCCCTGTTCCCTCTCCCTCCTCTTCTCCTGTTCATCCTTACCTATCCCCATCTCACCCCCATCCCCTCCTCATAGAGGGTAAGGCCTCCCTTGGGTAGTCAACACAGGCTGTCATACTATGTTGGGGCCAGACTTAGCTCCTCCCCCCTGCAAATCATCCTGCGTGAGGTAACCCAGACCCAGAAAGACAAACACGATATGTACTCTCTCATTATTTAAAGTTTGGTAATACTCCATTTCGAAACATACAATAGTGTATTTGACTATTTTACTTCCCATCCTCATTTTCCTTGTCGTTTCTTCATGAATTCTATTGTAAATGTCCCCAAAAGAAAGTAAATGTGTGGGTAATGTGATGGTTAATCCTGATGGTCAGTTTGATGGGATTTTGACTCATGTAGGAGACAAGTCATTGAGCATGTTGTAAGGGAATTTCTAGGTTGGGTCGAGGGAGTGTCTAAGAGGCACAAAGACCTACCCTAACCATGAGAGGGACTGATTATTGGGCTGGGGTCCTTGATTGAATGTAAATGAATAAAGGGCTGTGGTCCTTGATTGAATATAAATGAATAAAACAAGCTGAGCACAAACACGTACCATTGTCTGCTTCCCAAATGAAGACAGTGTGAACAGCTAGCTCCTACTCTTGCCAGCATGATGTCCTGGCCATAGTACTCTCAATCATGATGGTACCCCCAAATCACGGGCCAAAATAAACACATCCTTCCTTTCTTAAATTGTTTTTGTGAAGCATTTTGCTGCAGTAGTGAGAAAGCAACTAATATCGGAAATAGCTGACAAAGAGTGTGGTTCTCATTCACATAAACCTAGTATTCTTGAAGTACATCTTACTTTCTCTTGTATTGTATTTTTAGTGTGATATTGGATTTTATTTGCTAATCTTTTCTTTAGGATTTTTTGCATATGAATTCATAAGTAATCATAGCCTGTAAGTTTCTCTTTCTGGGCTATAGTTACTGAATTTAGATAAAAATGTTGCCTCAGTTTCAGAAAAAGTGTTTAAGGGCGTATTGACTTCAGTGTCCTAGAACAATTTATGTTTAATAAAGATTATCTTTTTTAAATTTTAACAGAAGATTTCTGAAACAAATGCATCATGTGGTACATCCATATGCACAAGTGCATGTATGTGTTTGTGTATAGGCATGTACATTGCATCATGTAGCTTGTGTGTGTATAGGAGTGTACATAGCATCATGTAGCTTGTGTGTGTATATAGGCATGTATATTGCATCATGTAGCTTGTGTGTATAGGTGTGTATATTTTAACATGTAGCCTGTGTGTGTGTGTATAGGCGTGTATAATGCAACATGTAGCTTATGTGGCAGGGGGAGTGTCCATGCATCGTGGAGCTTTGTGTGTGTAGAAGTGTACATTGCATCATGTAGCTTGTATTTGTGTGTGTGTGTGTGTGTGTGTGTGTGTGTGTGCATGTGCGCACAGAGAAGTGTACATTGTGTTATGTAGTGTGTGTATGTGTGTACAGGAGTGTACGTTGCATCATGTAGCTTGTGTGTGTGTGTGTGTGTGTGTGTGTGTGTGTGTGTGTGTGTATAGAGGAGTGTACATGTGGTTATGTATACTTTACTTATTTTCCCTATTCCTTCTTAAAGGGATTTCAAAATTATTAACTCTTCTAGAAACTGTATGTAAAATGTCTCAGGCTCTGAAATACAAGTGCCATCGATTCTCACCTTAAAGTGGACCTAAAGGTTGATATCAAAGGTGTACAAACAGAATGGTAACATAACTATGGTTGTTGATAATTAACTGAATATCTTAAATAGTGAAGAGGATTCCAGATGCTTTCAAATACAAAGAAATTAAAAATGCCCAACTTTATGATGCAGTGCTAGCCATTCCAACCTTGATCTGGAAGTTACAACCCCCATTGAGGCTTCGGTAACTGTCACGCCTACAAAGCAGGCCAAGAGAGGACCCTGAAGACCCAAGATCAGGATGCACCAGATTTCTTGGTTCCTGGACCCTGGATGCTGGAGATAGACCAAGTAGAGTTCTCCATAGAACACTGCCAGACTGCGACACACCTTTCCCAGACTCTGCAACCTACCTATCCCTTCACTTGTAAGTTATGCCACTAAATAAACCTCCCTTTTAACTACTAGGAGTGGCCTTAATAATTTCACCAATATGATAGAGCAGTCAGTTGTCCTGATCTGCATGAATGTCTAGACTCTAGATTATAGAGAATTCCATATCCTACCACAGAGGCATTTGCATTCCCATGTTCATTGCTGCTTTATTCACTATAGCTAAGAGTTGGAAGAATTTGGATCAACCTTGGTGTCCATCAATAGATGAATGGATAATGAAAGTGGTATCTAGCTAATGTATCTATCATCTATCTGTCTGTCTATTTATCTATCTATCATCTATCTATCTATCTATCTATCAATCATCTATCTATCTAGCTATCATATATCTATCTATCTATCTATCTATCTATCTATCTATCTATCTATCTATATCTATCTGTCTGTCTAACTATCTCTATATATCTATCATCTATCTATCTGTCGATCATATCTATCTATCTATCTATCTATCTATCTACTTATCTATGTCTGTATATCACTTATCTATTATCTATACATTTATATCTATATAGCTATCTATCATCTATCTATAATAACTATTTAGTTATGAAATCAATACAATTACTGGAAAATGGATGGACTTAAAATGATAAATATTAAGCATGGTCACACACATTCAGAAAAGCAAAACAAAATGGAAAATGTTCCCTCCGTATATATAACCTACACAACAGAAAATATACATGTGGGTAAAAGATTACATGTGGAAAAGATAAATCTTTGTGTGTGTGTGTGTGTGAGAGGTGAATCAACATTGTTTTATTTTAATATATAAATTAATCTTATTCATACATATAGGATTTCTATAATGTTTGATATCAGCTCTGAAAGCTTTATGCGATAATTATATGTACTGTTGGACGTGCTATGTTTTTTATCTTTATGGTTTTGTTGTTATTCTCTTTTACAGCTTTTGAGGTTCAAAAAACCATGATGAGTTATTGGTCATGCAGTTCTCTTTCTTTTTGTATTTTGCTACAAAAATGTCCTTGATTCCTTATTTTATCACTTAGGTTTTCAATATCTGCTTTGTTTATTTTCAGTAATAAAAACTACTATCAGAAGAGCTTGTGCTTCTACCACTTATCCTTTAACCCTTACTCTTTCTATGCATTATAGTTGCATAATATTATTTTGCTCATACTTGTCTTCAGGTTAATCTAGAATAGAAACACACAATGAATTGTCATATCTGTTTGTGGCTGAGGATTTCTCAGGTATCTGTTAAAGACAGAGTTAAGTAACCCGAATATGCTCAACTCTGAGTCTCCCTAGGTTTCTATAATAGTTAAAAGGGTATTTTTTTTCTGACAAACTGTACAATTGAATGTTTGGGTGCGATTTCCTTTGCACTCAATTCTTCCCTTGTGGTTTAATGAAACATTGTATAAAATCCCGTTTCATAATGATTCTTTGAAATTTATATTGAAGTTTAATATTCTTGCCATTAAAGATGTCTGAATCAATTCTAGGATACTCTGAGAAATACTTCTTAATCTTCAAAGTCCTTCATTTCTTGTACTAAACTACAACATAAAATTTACTACTTTAGCCATTTTAGGTTCTTAGTTTGGTATCTGGCATTAAATACACTCATACTGCCTTGCAACCATCCCAGCTTTATTTATCTCAAGAACTTTGAGCAATGACTTGAATTTGTTAGCTATTAATCATAGTCCTATGTAATGAATGGCCATGTCAGTATGCAGATTGAAGATGTCTTTTTATTTTAGAAGCTCTGTTTAGACTGAAGTTTGCTTTGACTAATTTTTCTCATCACAGACTTCAGTTAGATGACAATTAAATGTTTCTCTGTCTTCCACTTCACTAATGCTTCTCTCTGTTTCTTTTCTTAGAAACATGCTTACTTTTTTGATTATTCTCTGATTTTCTCCAATGTTATGTTTTATATTTCTATTTGATTCCACTCTTCCTCAGTTGCAATGGAATTTGGAGATTCTAAAGATGTGATTTGTATCCTTTTATTTATTTCCTAGAATTTTCAATCAACCCTCTTCTTTTATTCATTTTTATTCTTACTCTTTGAATATTTAAAAGATTTTTTCTATTTTTAATTAAATGTGTGTGCGTGTGTGTGTGTGTGTGTGTGTGTGTGTGTATTTCAGTACATGAACATGCATGTGCAGTTACCAAGGAATCCAGAAGAGGTGGTTAGATCCCCCAGAAATTGAGTTAAATGTGATTGTGAGCAACTTCATACAGATACTGTGAATTAAACCCTGGTATCCTGAAGAAACAGCAAGCACTCTTTTTTTTTTTTCATATTTGATAGCAGCTTTTTTATTGGTTACAAAACCTAGGCCCATATACAAAATTAGGAACATGTTTAGATGCCTCTCTCGAAAGAACATTTTAGTTGATTTTAAACTGAGTTAAAAAAAATAAAAACAATGCAATTTTAAAACACTGTTTTGAAAACTTAAAAGTGCAGCAATACACTCAGTTTCCTTTATCTATGAAATGGTGTGATTCCAACTCAAAACTGGTGAGGTCACAGCAAACGGAATCAAGCAGAGCACACAAGTCTGCACTATCTGATGCTAATGTCACTTAAAGGTTAGTTTGCACTTAAGACGTGAGACAAAATAGGAATCATCACAGTAGAGGCCTGATTTTAATTCATCTCAATGTGTGCAAATCTGAAAAGGTAACTGTCAGTTCAGTAGGGAGAGTCCAGAAGAAACTCAACTGGAAGGGACAACTCACAATATCAAGAAGATTTGAACTTTGAGGGTTTTACCAAAGTTTGTGACCTTAATTCATTCTGACTTCATTATTCCTACTTTCAGTGAACACTATACAGCTTCAAAATTTAGACAACTGTTTGAACAGGATGCAGTTACCATATGAAGCTTTAACTCAGAATTTCGGTTAAAAAAAAGCACAATGAACTTCAATTCAATTTTATGTGCACAAGAGTTGAAAAATCTGAGCCACCTTAAAGAGAAATTGATTCTGAAATGTATAAAACCTACAAATAATCAGAGGCCAAACCACTATATTAAAACAGATTCTCTAGCAAGTAAAAATTTTGCAGTTTAGCCGGGCAGTGGTGGCGCACGCCTTTAATCCCAGCACTCGGGAGGCAGAGCCAGGTGGATCTCTGTGAGTTCCAGGCCAGCCTGGGCTACCAAGTGAGTTCCAGGAAAGGCGCAAAGCTACACAGAGAAACCCTGTCTCGAAAAACCAAAAAAAAAAAAAATTTGCAGTTTAAACATATGCTTGTATCCATTTTAGACATAAGACAAAATTCTTTAGAGTGCCTTCACCTTGGCAGATATGTATATTTGTAATGAAGCACACCTGCTATGCATTGTTTATCAGTGAAAACACTGCAGCTGATTCACAAAGCTCTGATGGCACCCGACTCCTCTTCATCACAGTAAACACACCCCCCCATCTGAAAACTAACTTAGTTTAGATTTCTATCCCTTCACATCAATGCATTGGGAATTGACACCCAGTGAACAAGAGCAACAAAACCATTTCTGGGACAGCACAAATTATTTAGTTTAAAAAATTTCAAATCCATATTCATTCATTAATAACTGGGTCAGACAATTTACCAAAAGCAATGACTTTACATAGTTAGAGACTTTGCAGAGTTAGAGATCACTGCAAATCAGGCTGAGTTAAATAACTGCAGATCATTCCTCGCAAGCACTCTTAATTGCTAAGCCATCTCATCTCTCCTGCACTGCTCTTTGGGGTTTTTATTTGTTTGTTTGGTTTTTGAGACAGGGTTTCTCTGTGTAGTTTTGGAGCCTGTCCTGGATCTTGCTCTGTAGACCAGGCTGGCCTTGAACTCACAGAGATCTGTCTGGCTCTGCCACCCGGAGTGCTGGGATTAAAGGTGTGCACCACCAGTGTCTGGCTATCTTTGAGTTGTTGATTCATGGAATGTTCTTCACCTCTCTTCGTCTCTTTCTCTCTCAAATTACCAGATAACTGATGATCTTTTCTACTTTTTTAAATCTTCATACTTTGGGTATATGGAGAGTACTTGCATTTCTGGATTTTTGGGTGGAGGTTGTCATTAGACATTCATTATAACCTTATCTTTGGATTATTTTTATTTGATCTTTAGGCATTCAGTTTTCATGGTAAGCTGCAAATTTGTCCTTGTCCTTGCCTTACTCAACTTTACACAATGCTAGGAAAAGAACTAAAGAAAACTCTCCACTAGAAACTTGTGGGGGTTTTGTCTGGCATTCTTTTAATTTGAAATTTGCAGTGCCCTCCATGATAGGATTATTTTGGAAGCATAGAATTTGTGTAGTTCATTGGTTTGTATTGGGAATGAATTTGGAGGTTATGATTGCACAGCTGCCACCCCAACTCCTACTGATGAAGATGAAGATTCCATTAAAAGCAAAATCCAGTTTTCACCATCATTCTTTAATTCCTTTGTTAGGTTGTAAGGCTGTCTACTACTTTAACTATGCTTAATAAAGCATAAAGTTGTAAATATATTATCCTAAACACATCTTACTGGTATAAGTGTGATGAGCAGAAGAATGCTTTCCCATGGCATACAGAGATAATAGGATGCATACCTTTTATGGACTTCCATGTGTTTTAGTCAATCAAGCAGAAACCACTACTTATTATTTTTGAGCAATTAATTATAGAATGTGATGATATGAACCTTCTTTACCTCAAATATAACAGATGCTTAGTGGGGAAAGCAGGGAAACATTCAAATATCACTCTAAAAATTTGATGAGAAAGGTGGATAATACTGTGTTTTGTGTATCTGATAGCATTCCATAGGTCATTCTAAAAAGACTGGGATGGAAGTTCCCAGAAATATGACTGAGATATTTTTTGAGGTAAATGATGCTTGGGCTATATTTGGAAGGTAAGGATAGAATAAGATTCCTGTCAGCAGTTTCTGAAGTACAAAAGACAATTCCACATGAAGTCACAAGCCACGTGTCTGTGATGACACAGAAGGCTGATGTCTTACAGTGTCAACCATTGCTTGCATTTGAACTGGAGAGATTTATAATGTGGATGGATTGCAAGTAAAAAGATAGAGAAGATTTGGTTGGTGAGGAATAAAATTGTTTGTGAATTTAAAGAGTTTTATCATATTCCCAATGACTAGTATACACAGGAAATTTGAAGACTTATTTTTTAGTATTTTAGTCATTTATAGAACAAATCAGAGGAGAAGCCTCCCTTGGGGCAGGGAGCTCTTGAGGGAGGTTGTTCACTAATCTAAAAGTGATGGACAACCAATGAAAAATAACAGTCTTAAGGAGGAGAGCAACTGAGATTTCACTTAGAAGGTTCACTTCACAAATAGAGTGCATGTCCCGGAACAAAACAGGTAAAGCACTAAACACTTGTGGGAGATTTCAAGACCATAATAAGCAAGTGTTTGACTGACTAGAGAGAACAGGTTCACGAGAAAAGATGAGTCTACCACCCCTATAAATGGAAACTAAGGCTAGTTCAAATGGATCTGAGTCAATAAGTAGCCAGGTCGCTGGAACTGATATCTATAGACAGTGTTTCAAACTCACAATGTAATCATATTCTCTAAAAAGAATAATAGTTAATGTGGAAAGGGAATTTGTAGAAAGGAGAGTGCATTGATAGTGGCAGGAAGGAGATAAGAAAGGGAGGGATTAAGAACAATACAATATGCTATATTCATGTGTGAAATTGTCAAAGAACAGATTTAATAAATAAATAAATAAATGGGATTTAGTGAAATCCCATTTGATAAAGCTATAGCTTGATTGAGAAGGAAAGGGTACACTACATTTTCAGAGCTAATGGATGAATAAGAATTGGGGCAAGACTAAGAGAATGAGCAGGGGGAGCTAGCTGAATATTTATTATAGAAATTAAGAGAAATAAGGTCAACAAAGAATTGATGGGAGTGATGTCAAAAAAAATTCCAATGAGTCAAGAAATGGTGTTTCCTTTAAATTTGGCTTTTTGACAATCACTAAAGACTTTGTGGTGATGCCCTAAGTACCTGGAGGCTAAAACCTTGAGCTAAAGGATTGATGGCTAACTAAAACAATGGAATGCAAATTAAAAAGAAAAGCACTCCAAGGTTGCATAATTACAAGGTTACTGGAAGCTATCAACCAGATTAGAAGATTTTAATTAGAACAGTAGCATGGCCTTTAAAGAGGGTAAAATCATTTTTCATCTTGGAAGCATTTCCTTTACTGGAATGCAAACTCATTAAAAAAATAATGATCTCTAACAATTCCTTAATAGAAGTGTAGACCTTTTGTTAAGTAACAAAGAAACTATTTAAATGAATTTATAGACTTGAAATTATTCTGTTGCATGGAGATGGAATCACATGTCCTTGTTTACTGTATTCAACACAGAGTATGAAAGCATTCATGAAAGCTAGGCATACACACACTACACTCAATTCATCTCCAGTGCAAAACAGTTTATCTCCCGACACCATGAGCTACTACAGTGGCTACTACGGAGGCCTGGGCTATGGCTATGGCAGCTTCGGAGGCCTGGGCTCTGGTTATGGTTGTGGATGTAACAGCATCTGCAGACTGGGCTGTGGCTGTGGTTATGGAGGCTATGGATATGGCTCTGGCTATGGAGGCTATGGATATGGCTCTGGGTTTGGAGGCTACGGATATGACTCTGGCTATGGATATGGATGCTGCCGCCCTTCATGCTGTGGAAGATATGGATTCTCCAGCTTCTACTGAACGAACTGCTGATCTGCATACTATCTTATTTTGCCCATCTTTAGAGAGGAAGATGTTCTCTTTGTTACAGAGAAGACATCTATGGTTTATTGACTTCTTGCTCTGGAGGGAATTGATCTTCAATTACTCTGGAAAACTCTCGACTCTCCCTATTAAATTTATGATTTCATCTATTATATGCAGTCACTAACATTTGTCGTGGCTCTCCGTGATCTAAAATTTAAATTCATCGTTAATAAACATGTTCCACTGACCTAACAAACATGAATCTGTATCATTTTATTTCAGTACATTATAAACCAGAATATGGGTTTATAGTCAGGATGTCAGTCCATTGTATCAGAGTCAATGTTTTTCCTTCAACAATATTTTATTTAATGATAAATTTAATTCAAATTATACCTAGCAGTTGATTTCCTGTGTTGGACACCATTCTAAACATTGAGAATATGAAGGTATATGATAGGTTAAGACATGGCTCCTTTCATGTGTCTGTTCTTTTGTTTTCAGTGGTTGTTTTAATTTATTTATTTTTGTTGAAAATAGTTTTTCATACACTATATTCTGATTGTGGTTTCTCCTCCCCCAACTCCTTCCAGATAATCCCCACCTCATTACCCATCGAAATCCACATCAATTCTTTCTCTCCTCATTAGAAAACAAACAGGTATCTAAAACATAATAATACAAATAATAATGATAATGATAAAATAAGATAAAATGAAAAAAAACAGAACAGGATAAAACAAAGAAACAAACAAAAGAAAAAGTATAAAACAGTAATTTTATAATCTTATTCTGTGCACTATTATGTTTAAGACTTGGTTTTATGTAATTATATATACATTTGTTGGTGAAAAATAATATTTGCATTCAAAGGGTACTATAAAATTCCCATGAACATCATACTGAGGTTTCAATTTCATAATGTCTTTTACACATAATCAGTTCAGTTTTGAATACTGAACAAGTTAGACCTCTAGCTCTGTCTCTTAAGAAGTAAGTTCAGCCAGAACCTGGAAACAACCTAGATGCCCCTCAACCAAAGGATGAATTAGGAAAATGTGGTACATATACACAATGGAGTACTACTCAGCAGTGAAAAACAATAACATCGTGAAATTTGCAGGCAAATGAATGGAACTAGAAAATATCCTGAGTGAGGTAACCCAGACTCAGAAATACAAGAATATGGTATGTACTTACTCATAAGCGGATACTAGAAATAAAGCAAGAATAACCAGATTACAATGCACAGCTCCAGAGAAGCTAGGTAGTAGGAGGTCTCTAAGAGGGATGCATGGAATGCCCTGGAAGGGGAAATAGATGAGATCTCCTGAGTAAACTGGGCATGAGGGGTGGGCAATGGAGGGTAGGGTATTGGGGATGAGAACATAAGGGAACAGGATGGTCGAGCTGGAACAGGTATGGAGTGGGAGAGCAATGAAAGAGATACCATGATAGAGGGAGACATCACAGGGATAGGGGGAAAGCTGGTGCTAGGGAAGTTCCCAGGCATCCACTGACCCCAGCTTAGACTACTAGCAATAGTGGATAGGGTGCCTGAACTGGCTTACCCTAGTAATCAGATAGGTGAATACCCTGTCATCATAGAGCCTTTCTCCAGTAACTGATGGAAGCAGATTCAGAGATCCACAGCCAAACACCAGGCCGAGTGCCAGGAGTCCAGTTGAAGAGAGAGAAAAGAGATTCTATAAGCAAGTGCATCAAGATCATGACAGGGAAATCTATAGAGACAACCAAACCAAGCTAGTGGAAACTCATGCAATCTAGATCAACAGCTGTGGAGCCTACATGGGACTGGACTAGGCCCTCTGCATAATGAGACAGTTGTGTAGCTTGATCTGCTTAAAGGTCTTCCTGGCAGTAGGATCAGAATCCATCCCTGGTGCATGAATAGGCCTTTTGGGGTCCACTACCTATGATGCGATGGAGAAATAAAGCTATTATTTATGTTGTTCTATTACTATATAAAACTTCGAAGTTAGAAATTGGGGTAAAAACCTGTTAAATCCAAAGAGCAACAGATGAACGATCAGCTGACCCTGCTTATCCACAATTCCAGACCGAAAAGGCTCATGAATCTTTCTAAGCCCCTCCCTATTTCTTCCAGTGTCTCTCTATCCCAATATGGGTCCACCAAAAACTCTATGATTAATTCTGGCCAGGTGAATGTTGACTCCCCTCTTTGATTCAAGGTTTAACTTTATTGTCAGTCTCTGTAGTGTCAGAGTATGATCAAAATGTCCCACAACAGAGAAAAATGATATAATTACATTGTAAACTAAAAAAAAAAAAATCAAAGAAGCAATTAAAAACATTTCAAGGGGTGGGGATATAGCTTGCTTGGTAGAGTGCTTGCCCAGCATGCACAAAACCCTGGGATGGATCCCCAATAGCACATGAAGTAACTGGTTGTGGTATTGCAAGCCCATAATTCCAGCAGTCGGGAGGTGAATGTAGCTCAGTCTGGCTTCCAACTCATAGAAATTTTCTTGGCTCAGTCTCTCAAGCACTCAGATTATAGGTGGGAGCCACCATATCTGGTTTTTGGTGCTTTATTTTTATGAAACACATTCTTTCTTTAAAAAACTGCCCTGCAGGAAAACTTGCCAATCATTTACTTTAAAAAATTTCTATTTTTACACCATGGAAAAATGGCAAATTCATGAATCTCATTCACCAATCAAATCTCATTGTTATTGCCGCTGATTATGTCCTTTTATGTATAGAAGTAAAGAAAGCACGTCGAATAAAACACACTTCTGTGCCTTTAAGACTCTGGCAAATGTGTGCTACTAAGAAACATAACAGGTGAGTGTGTCAGAATATTGTGGCACTCAATTAAATGTCTCACTGTGGGAAATGATTCAATCCTGAAATGAGTTATCTGTGATTGCCTGCTGGTTGAAGAAATGCAAAATGGACTTATTGGTACCCACCATAGCGATGGCTTTCAAGTTAGCAGAGGAGACAGCCGTTGATGCTGCAGATTGTACAAGGCCTTAAACTTCAGCACAATCATGCATCCTTTAGGTTCACGGAGTGCCTGACACGACCAAGATGCTTCATGTATGTTGGTTAAGAAAAAAAAGCACTTGATTTTTGTGATCTTAAGGTTATCAGTCGGAACTTGCTGCATCTTCAATAACAGTGTTCGATTACTAACTGAACAATGGGCAGATTAGTGTCAAAGTCATTTGCAAATCCTTTGTGGGGATCGAGTGTGCTTTTGAGTGTCATGCCTCTGAGTCTGAAAGTTGACTTTTAATAGGTTCCCCATAAGACCCGAATCAAAATGAAGCGGTGATTCAGACAGAACCTCATTTG
Source organism: Peromyscus eremicus (assembly GCF_949786415.1). Taxonomy (NCBI): domain Eukaryota; kingdom Metazoa; phylum Chordata; class Mammalia; order Rodentia; family Cricetidae; genus Peromyscus; species Peromyscus eremicus. Next base: position 9,566,823 of record NC_081428.1, read on the forward strand.
TTTATGTAATTGTAACAAAATATGTTTTCCTAAGTATAGATCATGATTTTACTTCCTGATGCTATCTTTAATTCTATAAAGGCCAAGAAGGTCTTCAAAATGAAGAACACTGGATTTCTCAGCAAATATTTAGAAGATTTTTGGTAAGACTAGAGAAGGAAATGCATATCAAAATGTTTTTAAATTATTGATTTCATTGTGAAGAAATTATTACCATGATTTATAATTTTGTGTTTACTTATTTACTGGAAAAAATACATTTTTAAAATAGCAGACTGGCCCTGCAATTCAGTGTAGCTTAGCACATATAAAACTAACACTTCAGTTTCTGGTAATACATACTCAAACACACATACAGTCATTCACACAGAAGATTTCGGTGGAGTATGTCATTCAAATTAATTGCTACCATTAAAAATGACCGGTCTGACCTTTCTTTGACTTTCTACTTCAGGTCAAAGAGATTTAGTTATTTCACACACTTATTTCACTTGGGTTAATGTTGTGTATGAAAATCCCTGCAGGAAGTGGCATAATTGGTGATTTAGGGCATGCGATGTTAGAGGTGGGAAGGCCAGTTGCTTGAAGGCTTGTTTACGGATGTTTCAGACAGATGAAGGTTTGTGAACCTGACATGTACACCGGCAATGAACAGTGAACACACTGCATTTGTGAACAAACTGATGTGAAAGTCATCTTCACAGTTCGAATGCAGAAAGGACATTTTTTGACTCATCAGTAATATAAATACAACTTGATATTAACTTTTAAAAAATAAAGAGAAATATCCACAGATGACTCAGGTCCTTTTATTCTTTTTTTTCATGTTTATGAAATTTTATTTCCATAACAGAGATCTAAATTCTCATCTTAACTTTTTATGACAGCAACCAAAACTAAATCTCCTCATACTTACTATAGTGGGTGTGTGTGTATGTGTGTGTATGTGTGTGTGTGTGTGTGTGTGTGTGTGAGTGTGTTTGCTGTGAAACAATATCATCCAAATTGAAACATTCCCCTTTTATTCCTAATGATTTTTATAAAATCAATCTTAGAGCTAAATTCCCATTGGCAGACAAGTAGAAGAATGGTTTTACTTACCTTTACTGATGTTGAATAATTTTGATTCTACTTAATTGAAATGTACCCACTGGGTCCCAGCAAGCAGAACACAGTGTAAATGGAAATATACAGATAAAATTATCAAGATAATAGTCTTGTACTGCAAGGAACATTTTATCACTCTTGTTTGTTGGTTTGGAAAACCATGGGTCATGTTTCAAAAGAGAAATTGTATAACTTTGGTCAAATATTTTTGATTAATTTAGTGAATTATGTCAGGATATTCAATGTTCAATTTACTGCCAATTATTTAGGAAGACTCTAATTTATGCATACTTTGAGAGAGAATAACACATCTTAAAAAGGGTAGAACTACAATGAACTGAAAGTTTTTAGCAAGTCAATTTCACTAAGAAATAATTAACTTATTTACAATCCCGATGAATTAATTGGAAAAGTGTTATATTTAGGTATTTTAAACAACTCTGGCCAACATTTTTGGTCTTAATAAGAAATCGGATACAGTTTCACATGACATTGACTTACATGAACAAATGATGTACCCATTGTTGTGAATAGTAATGATATGATGCCTAGCTACAGAACCTTATAGACTCTTGCCCCAAGTAAGATATCATTACTCTGGGAAGATATCATAGTCAACATAGACACAATGTGTTTCACTGGAATTTGAACAATTATCCTAAGTAGAAGCCAGAAGCTGAGGTTGTTTCTCTTGTAGCTGAAGACATGAAATGAGGTCTATAGCTATATGTTTTGTTGTCACACCCATTTAAGAGATATATGAGTACTTAAGCAGGTGACAATACTCACACTTGAACACTTTCCTTGTCACACGAAACCCTTAACTCCAGACAATGCAGGCTACTATGAAACCTGCTGTGGCTACTGGAATTTTGTCAATGGCTCAGACTTTGTGGAGTTCCAGTGACCTCAGAAGAAGGATGCTGAGGTCTTGACTCTATCTCTGGAGGCTTCTAAAGTGGTTGTTGGGACCCATGACACTATAGAAAAAATGAATTCACTGGTTCCATTGGAAAGGAGAAAAGGCTAATGCTCTAAGATGTTACAATCCTGATGTCAGTCTATGATTGATTTTTTTTTAAGACTAGCGAAACTCCACATAAAGTCCAGACTCAGTTCACAGACTGCATCATATCTGTAACCAGTTTTCAAAAAAAAAACAATTTTCTCTGAATGACAAAATCCATACATTCTAATATGTTAATATGTATTAATTTATATATTATCAATTGTTGTAGAATGTAATTTTGTATGCTGTGGATGTGTGTTGCTCTGATTGGTTGATAACTAAAATGCTGATTGGCTAGTAGCCAGGCAGGAAGTATAGGCAGGGCTAGCAGACAAGAAGAATTCTGGGAAGTGGAAGGCTAAGTCAGGAGTCACCAGCCAGTCACAAAGGAAGCAAGATGACAAGGCAGAACTGAGAAAAGATACCAAGCCATGTGACTAAACACAGATAAGAATTATGGGTTAATTTAAGTGTAGGAGCTAGTAAATAATAAGCCTGAGCTAATGGCCATACAGTCTCAATTAATATTAAGCCTCTGTATGTTTATTTGTGTCTGAGCTGCAGCAGAACCAGGTGGGAGAGATTTGTCCCAACTGCAGGGCCCAGGCAGGACCAGAGAAACTTCCAACTACAATCAATCTAGTTGGTTATTTTGCTTTGTAATCTTTTTGATGTTATGTTACAATATTAATCTAGAGCAGAACCTCTTTCAAAGCATTATCTTGTTTTTATTTATTCTTCTGTTATTTAATACATCCCAACTTCAGACTTTACTCCCTCCGCTCCCTCCAGTCTTCCCCCACCTCCCTTCTCCCCCAGATGCACTGCTCCTCCATTTCCCTTCAGAAAAGAGCAGGACTTCCAGCGATATCAACCAAACACATCATAACAAGATGCTGTAAGACTTGGCACAAACCCTCTCATATCAAGACTGGAGACCCTCAAAGTATTATCTTTAAGTGCTAAGTTCTTATGAATTTTCTTTGAAATATATACACCTATATACAATGTAAACCAACCTTGTTTTTACAAAGGCTTTTGTTACATACATGGAAGAAGAAAATTTTTGCAGACCTAATGAGAAAATTTCTAATAATTAACACTATGTGATAAAAGATGGGAACTAAGAGTTCAACACAAAGGAAGAACACCAATTTGAAAGAGAGTAGGTAGGCATAGTGTTTAATGGCTCTCTTTTTGTCTAATTCATAATAAAAATAGATAGGAAGGATATAGGTAATGTTTCATTGTTTAAAGAGTTATATGAAAGAAACTTGAAGGAAGATTTAATTTAAATGCTCCAAAGACTTAATGTGCTATTTTGATAAACAGCTGTGAATGGGTGATATCTGAGCTTCTGGAATTATGCCTGCCACATAGCATGAACTCAGCAAATATTTTTTGAAGAAGCCGAACACTTGAGGAAAAGGAAGATAATTAAACATTATTTTTAACTGTTTTAAGTCAGTTACACATACACACACATCCCACATACACATATTCATTTGATTTTTATAGTACACTGAAACACAGAAATAACTGATTAAGCAACTATTTTAAATTCTCAAAATGTCAAGAGGCAGTTGAATATACAGAGTTTTAGACATAGAGACCAGGATTGCATTCCTTCAATACTACTTGTTGATACTGTAGTACTATAGCTTTTGTTTGTTTGTTTGTTTCTTTTACTCAGTTAAAACTGGTGATTTCTTTCCTTTGCAAGAACCACTATAAAATAACCCCAATCTCCCAACATGTGTAACATAAATGCAGCTCAAGTGTATGTCATGGAGTCAAAGAGGCAGATGGTTTTAGCTTTCTGTAGACTAAAGAGTGCCACCAACTTAGTGTCTTACACAAGAGAAATTTGTTGACTTAGTACTGTAGGCCAGAAGCTCAAGATTAAGTTATGTGTAAGGGTTGCTGCCCATCAGGTGTCTGTGTTTAAACTCTTCCCATTTCTTTGCTTTCAGTAGCTGACTGGTAATCTTTGATTCTGTGATCTGCCACCATAGCACTTCAATGTCTGTCCCTCATGTGACTGAGCTCTCCTGTTCATCTCAACCTCTTCTTGCCTCCTTGTGTTTCTTTTTCTACACCCATCCTCTACCATCATAGAAGAACAAAAGTCACATGTTGCCTTAAATCAATAAAAAGGCACAAATAATGTTTAAATCTGTAAGTAAGCTATTTCTATGCATGATTACGTGCATAACAGGATAATTACAAGTTCCACATAACACTTTGTAAAAGGCACAATTGTGAAGCTCATAATAGTGATCTATATGTTTAAATCTATTTTCCTTATTTCATGTGATTGATATATGTATGTATTATAATAGAAACAGGGCATTTAATATAAAATTTTCATGTCATGAGTTTCTTTCTGCAATCCCCAAAATGTCTTTCTGCAAGTGAAATGGATTCTAAAGACAAAGTAATGACCTAGATATAGTATAGAGTGTTTTTAACCTGATATTTAAAGGGTTATTTGCTCATGTCATCTACAGAGCTTGTGGATTTAATTCATGTCCTCTCACAAATGTGCATGAACAAATAGCTTTATCATCAAAAACAGAGGCATTATCCTACAGCAACTTATAATTGATTTTAAAGAGCTGTGATTTTTACTGTCTATACACATTGTTTGTTCAAACCAAAACTTTCCCCAAATGTTCATTACTATAGATAGTCTACATGGCCTTTTTGTGCTCTCATTTATGTCTCTTATTTACCTCTTGGGCAAATCTATTTCCTCCAAAAGCATAATTTCAGATTTCTCCAAATACTGCTTTGTGGAAAACAAAATATAGAAGATTATGCCTATACTTTGCTTATCTCCAAAATCGTTTATCAAATTGTCCTTTAATTTTACAACAGGAAGCAATCAAGTAAAGACATATTAGGGTCTTTGAGGAAGATAACTTATTAGTCTTTCACACTTGAATGCCACTTCATAAGATTTATAAATTGAAACAGAAGAATAGTTTATTATTGTCCTTCATCTCAACTACATCATATCATCCTTCAACAGAACTCACGGGATTAGAAAACCAAGGGAAATAATCTTTTCAGGATTTGAAAGGCTAAATTTTCCAGCATGATAGCTTTGTTTCTGCATGCTGGACTAACTCAATTTGTTTCGACAAATTTCTTACTGGATATACTTGGTTGATTGATGAACCATTTCAAAGCCATCTGCCCTATCTTTTAATTAAACATGAACATTGTGTAACTTCTCATGTACAGGGCCATTGTTATTTCTGATTGTCACTACTTCAATACTTTTTTTTCAGTAAGTATAGTTACTGTTCCTATAGATACATTATTTTCTGCATAAAGCTCTTAAAATGTCCAAATATTTATAAAAGTAGAATTTTATAACATTGTATTTGGAAGTAATTTTATCTCATTGTTTATTTGAGGAAGTTAAAAGTCCACATGGATAAGTGTTTTTTCAAACTTTCCTATAATTAAGGAAAGTTGATTCTGTCAAATGAATGCTGATGTAATTTGGGTGTCTTCTATTTTGAAAAGTGATTTCTAAATAACTTGGGTAATTTCCTTTATATAAGCTGCATTCATTTGCATACCTCAAAACTATTTATTTTTTAAATATTTGAAATGATTTGTGAGAGTTTTAGCTTGTATGTTTTAGAAACTGCAAATGATCCTGAAAGAAATCATTACCTATTTTTATAAAGATAAGACACAATTCTGAAGTGGTATCATTCTTATGATAAATACAATGACATTTATTAATAAAAAAGGAAATGTAATGTTGACAGTTCAAGGGATTAAAAATTATTTTTACCAAGACAATAGCAGGCAAAGTGTCAGTTGTTTTGTTGGATAACGAATTGCTAAACGGTCTTATTCATAAAAAACTCCGAGCCAGATATTGGAGTAAAAACTGAGAGGTCAGAAAAGCAGAAAGAAGCCAGCCACGTTCTTATCACTTGGAAATTCTCAGCCAAAGAGACTGACTTCCTATGTATCCACGCCTATATGCGTTTCTGTTCTGCATCTCATTTCCTCTCTCTACCCAGCTACATCACTTCCTGTCTGTCTGTACAGCTCTCCACATCTCTATGATTAGTGCTGGGAATAAAGGCATGTGACACCATGTCTGGCTCTGTTCCCAGTGTGGCCTTGAACTCACAGAGATCCAGATGGATCTCTGCCTCCCAAATGCTAGGATTAAAGGCATGTGCTACCATTGCCTGACCTCTATGTTTAATATAGTGTCTGTCTTTTACCTCTGATCCTTAGATAAGCTTTATTAGGGTGCACAATATATTGGGAGACATAATATATCACCACACTATATACGTTTTATTAATTTTTATTTTATGTGTATGAGAACTTCACCTATATTTATACAAGTGCATTGTGTGCATTCCTGGTTCCTGCAGAGGCCAGGGGATGGCACCAGGTCCTCTGGAACTGGAGTTAAAGATTGCTATAAACTGTCACATGGGTGCTGGCACTTAAACCCTAGTCTTTGTATGAGCCACAAGTGCTCTTAACCTCTGAGACATCTCTCCAGCTCCTCAATAGCTTTTAAAGAAAACTTAGAAAATTAAAGACCAAAGAGGTATCCTGAAACCTGAGGATATGTGTTTCTAGAAAGAAAATGACTTAAGACACAGTTTTCCCTTGGTAGAAGCCAGAAGATACCTTCAAGTCAATTAGAAGATTAAATTAGATAATTTTGCTAAATGTTGCTATCTATCTATTTCCTCCAAATCAACCTGTCCCCTCCTGCCCTCTTGGATGGAACAGAGAGACTCAAAAGACTCAGAAATTTCCTGAAATTTACAAGGCTAAGGACTCTCAGAAAGCTGTAAGACCCAGAAGGACATTCTAAAGTTGTGAAAACAGTGTATAACTGCTGAGGAGAAAGTCTTTGTTGGAGCTCCACGCAAATAAGCAGGGGGGTCCAGGAGTGCAGCCCTCCTCAGATGTCACTCATGGTGGGGAGGGGGCCTTTTTGGTGAGGCAGCTGGTTTGGAGTCACCCATGCTTTGTTAAGTAAGTCTAATAAATTAATTCGTTCAATAACCTAGATTCTGTGAATTTTTTTTCTTTTCTTTCCTTGTCACTCATGTTATATCTGTTGCAAGTTTATTCATGTCTCTCTTTCAAAAGTTATAACAGCAGAAGGCAGATATGAGTGTTCCCACAATACCCCCTGTTTTTCTTTGAAAAAAAAAATGTCAAGGTGACCTCACAAAAATAGTGGATGATTTATAGAAAAGACACAAACTCTCTATTTTCTGGAGTTGCCAGTAGAATGGTATTAACAGCTGGAAATGTGATTTAAACTCTCAAAAGAAGGCAAAGGTCTGTCCTGGGGACACACTGAGGGAATGTTGCTGTGACCATGGTGGAAGTGATTGAGAGAAGCTACCAAATCTTTCCCAATTGCACTGTTCTTCTCTTTACTAACTAAAAGAAAATGCTTTAAAACTCAGAGAAAATGGCTTCCAAATTACAGCCCAAGGAAAATTTGTAAATAGGTATCCAGGAGACAGAAATGAGGGGAATTCAAGTACAAATCTTCCCCTCTGAACAACAATGCAGGACTCTGATGGAAGCAGTTCTCTCACATCCTAACACCAAACCATGCTAAACATCAAAACTTCAGCATCTTCGCCTCCCATTACTCCCTCTGCTATACTAACCCAACATTAGTGCAAGGAACAGTGGAGTGCAATTGGGAGAGTGGCAAGAGACAGATGCTGGGAGGAACACAAGCTGGGGCATCCCTGTAAAGGAGCAATTTGAAGTTAGTTACAATTGGCGGTAAGAATCCCACTCCTGCAATTATAGCAACAGTAAAGGCAAAACACAACCTAATCCATACACAGATTAGCATAAATCTACACCAAGCCAAGAGGGTATTCATGCCATTCTAAACAAATCAAGTTTTACTATCATCTTGCCAATCCTATGCAGCGTGTTCAGTTTAAAAAGAACAAAAAAGGTACCAGACAGGAATATCAAAAGGAAACAAAATTACTGTTGTAAAGAGAAATAAAATATCAGAGTAAGGGAGAACTATAGCACGGAAAATGAGTATTCGAAAGAGGATACAGACAATACCACTCATTAATATGTAAAAAGCTATAGTGTCAATGACAGATAAAACACAACATCAGATAGAAACAATATGTAAGACACAGAGAGAAAAATATGAAAGAATCAACTGGAAATGGTAGACATTGAAAACATTACAAATGTAAAAATGATAGCCCTTGACATCCATGTCAGTGATAGCAACAGAGTTAAAAATGTCACTCAAGACTGAAAAGTATAACAAAATCTATAAACACAGAAATAAAATTAGAACAGAAAACAACAAAGCATTCGTAGAAACCATGCATTAAATCTAGATCTGTATCTATCATCTACCTACAAATGTATGTATCAAACGTTGAGAATAAGACAGACACAATATTGTAACAAATACTGAACATTTTTTCTACAGTTAACAAAGGGCCCAAATTGTAGTTCTAAAAATAGGTGAGGAGATTAGAATGTAGGTATTTGAAACCATGTAAAACAAAGAAAATTAGACCAAAACAAAACAAAACAAAATACCCAAAAGCCAAATCTAAGTGCATCCAAAAAGCATATGCAACCCTCTAAACATCAGAGAGATGGGCACAGGTTGAAACCAAATGACTAAATGTTGAAGACACCCAAAGCTTTTAAAACTGATTTATAACTCATTTCTAATCAGCAATCAAGAAAATAAGGGGATAAATGTGTGACTGCTTTAAAACATTGAAATACAAATACAACTCATAATTAAAAATTGTGACTAGCGAAAACATCTCTTTAAAATTATATATAAAGGTCAAACAAAAAGAAAATGACAATGAATGGAGGGATGAGATTACCAGGAAATCTACTCAGCAGCAACTGTTAAAAGGATGTTTCCCTTCAAAGGGTGAGGAAGTCATGTCTGAACTTTGATCTAATTAAAATAATAGTGTAAAATGGAATGATCATAGAATTCATTATTTTAATTTATTTTTTTATAAAATGTAGCTTAAGAGCAATAATAGTGACACAACGGATATACACTTTCTAAAAATGAAAAAGTTTGATATGTTACATTTGACATAGAGAAAAGAAATTAGGAATGCTGTGTTTTAGAGACTTAGATTATACAAAAGCCTTATATTTTATTTGAATTTGGAGTCAGAGTATTTAATCATAGTTAATGTGAACTCTAGGAAACTTAATAGAAATCTTTTGAAAAGCAAAAATTATAAATCAGCATATAAGATAAATGAAGTCATTATAATAAATACTTGAAACCATAGAATAAAAGGAAACAAGCATAAAAATAAAAAATGCAATCAATAGATAATAGCAAGATGGTTATTACAGTGAAATGCACTTCCAACAAAAAAACGGTCTGATTATATCAATCTATCAAAAAAATTAACCACATTTAGAGAAATAAAAAGTAAAGTAATGGAGGGAAGTGAAATGTATACGCTGACCAAAACAAAGCATGGGTGGCTGTGCTAATTCTGCAGTCAGAGGAGGCCAGAAGTCAGAAGAAAGATGTTGATCAACTTCAAAGGGGGATATTGGGTAATGGAATCAGAACTATTCATGCCCTATATTTGTAAACATCAGTGCCCCAGTTCTCCTCCATCTGGATCTCTGTGAGTTCAAAGCCACACTGGAAACAGAGCCAGGCAGTGGTGGCACACACCTTTATTCCCAGTACTGGGATGCACACATGCCTTTAATCCCAAGAAGTGACGGCAGGGTGGAGAAAGGTGTATAAGGTGTGAGGAAACAGGAACTAAGGCAGTTCACCTGAGACCCTTTTGGGTGAAGATTCAGAGAATTTAAGTTAGAGGATTTGTGGAGTCGGTGAGGTAAAATAGGTGGTGGCTGTGGCTTGCTCTGCTTCTCTGATCTTTCAGCTTTCACCCTGATATCTAGCTCCATTTTTTTTAATTGAAAGATCATCTAAGATTCAAACAACAGATAATTTGATCAAATTGAGCTAATAGTTATCAAATTCTATAGTCAGTGAGTCGTGTGTACAATTTGTGTTCAACAAGAAAAGGGTGATGCAGATCACTAAAAAGTCTTAAGTTTAAAAGAATTTAAATCATACAAAATATGTTCTCAAACCCTAACAGAATCAAGAAATAGAAAAAAGTAGCAGGGGGACAACTGGAGACTAAGCATTCAAAATTAACTATTAACTACTAATTAAGCCATAAGTGAGAGAAGTCTCAAGGTTAATTACAAAGCAGTAAAACCCAAAACTTACTTTTAAATAAATCAGCTAAACTGATAAACATTTCGGGACACTACACACAGGAAAAGAAAGATGCAGAAGACACTTCTTTAAAATTTAGAGGAATAGAGGGACCACTATTGCCCTCTCAGTCATTAAAACGTAAGAAGTTGAAAACACTGATTTTATAAGGCTAAGTTATCCTGATGTCTAAACTGGCCATCAAAAGACAATTTCTAGTATAGTTGGTGAAAATAATCCCAAAATTCTTCAGTAACTGTCTTAGAAATTCAAACTCCCATCATGTATAAAATACTAATACTATTTCATTAAAAATAATGCAGGGATGCAAAACTATTGTGATCACAAGTTTATACAGTCAGCAGTCCAAACCATTAATCATTGAAGATGCCTCAGGGTTCAATAATCACAGAAGAAAGTTGGCAAAAGTTCAATGTACGTTTTTAAGGAAGAGTTTTGACACGTTAAAAACAGAACATGTCATTCTGATAAAAGTATCAACAAAGAGCTTGGCAAAGATTCCATACACCAAATAGAAAAATGCTGTTTCCACCTGAAGATTGAGAGCAAGGAAGAGATTTTTGCCCTGAAAGCTTGTGAGCAATATAATGCAAGTGAGTGGAGTAAGGGGGCGGAGGGGAGGCGGCACATCAGGAGGAATGATTATATGTGCAGGAATCTACAAGGAGAACAAGACAATTCCAGAACTAGTAAGCAACTTTAACAAAACCTCCTACTGTAACACCTAATCAGAAACAAACTTATGAAGAAATCAAGGTATGCAGCCATGCTCTAAGTTAGGGATATACTTCTTGCAGCTGTGTGGTAAAACACATTAGAAGGATGGAATTAGCTTCATAAACATACTTCTGTTCATTGTTTGAGCATTCCATGAACTGTACCTTAGTCAAATTCACTCTAACTCTGCCTTTAGCTCTTTCCAGTTTTCAACTCCCTACTCCCCCAACTTTGTGTCCTCTTTGCTTTGAAATTAACAACACATCAACTCCAATCTCTACTGCCATATACTGCAAAGATGGATTTGCCTTATAAAAACAGCTAAAGGGAGCTTAAGGGGGGATTGAAATAATTTTAGGGCTTCACAGTGAACCTGTATTATACTTAGTTTGTGAAAACAGGCCCAATGCCTTATTGTTTTCTCCTTAGTTAAACTGGGCCTATGTAGTAAAGACAATTCACTAGCAGGGGACAGGGTCCTGCAGCAGCTTCTCATTGGTAGGTGAGGTCATTGTTCAGCAGGAGGAATCACAGAAAAGTACAAAATAGAGTGGGAGGGCGGGGAGGAAGATACCATGATAGATGAGGACATCATGGGAATAGGAAAAGGCAGGGCGCTGGGGAAGCTCTCAGGAATCCACAAGGTTGACCCCAACTTGGTCTGCTGGCAGTGGTCCAGAGGGTACCTGGACTGGTCTGATCTGGTGATCCGCCTAGCAAATAACCTAGCTGTCATCATAGAGCCTTTGTCCAGTGACTGACGGAGGCAGATGCAGAGATCCACGTCCAGGCACCAGGCTGAGCTCCGGGAATGCAACTGATAAGAGAGAGGAGAGATTCTTCAGGCGAGGGACGTCGAGATCATGATGGGAGGACGTGCAGAGATGACTGGCCACACTAGTGGAAGCCCATGAACTGTGGACTAGTGGCTGTAGAGCCCCCATGGGACTGGACTAGGCCCTCTGGACACGGAAGACAGTTGTTTGGCTCGAACTATTTGGGGGGCACCCAGGCAGGGGGATCGGGATCTGTCCCTGGTGCATGGGCAAGCTTCTGGAACCCGGTGCCTGTGGTGTGACACCTTGCACAGCCTTGGTGCAGTGGGAAGGGGCTTGGACCTGGCTAGGCTCAGTGTGCTGGGCTCTGCTGACTACCAATGGGAGACCTGGATTTGGGGAATGTGGGCATGCGGGGTGGCTTGGTTAAGAGGGCTGGGGGGGGGTGGGAGGAGGGAGGAGGGGGGATCTGTGGATAGTATGTGGAGTGAGTAGAAAACTTCTGAATAAAGAAAAATGAAAAAAAAAGTACAAAATACAGATGTCATTAATACACTCCCTGACCTCCTCACTGCTGACTGACTACCAAGGGAGTCAGGACAAGGCTTCTGCTTTTCAGGGGAAACTGAAATTTGATTTCAAAATTCTATTTCACATCAGTTTCTCTGGTTCCTTGACCTTAGCCTTGATGTCCGAGACCCTGAGAGTTATCTGTGGCTCTAGTTATGCCAGCTGTGGCAGTCAGCTGCTGTCTCTCCTGTTCTTTTAATCAAAGATGTTGATTTTTTTTGGTTCTTTTGAATAAATGTGCATCCTAGTATAGACAGTAGAATCCTCCCATTTTCCTTCTTGTCTTCAAAGCCAAGCATATTATTAACCTAATTAGCTGAGGAGCCTGCTAAAGTCACACATCATGACAAAAAAACACAAGACTAGTTAAAGGAAAATATTTTCAGTAGAATACCAAAGAGAAAGGAGGGTGGTCCTTTCACAGCGGCTTCTGTTTGGAATTGTTGTCACTACTTTAATTCACTTGTATTGGCACAGTATCTCTTTCTTCACAAAGTGTCTTCATTGCCATAACAAACCTGGTTTCCTTTTTGTTTGTTTATACAAAAGGATTTTGTGATGTCACTTCTTAAAAAGACTAAGCAATAATTTTCTGATATATATGTAATTTTATTTCAAATATAATTATAGTTATTAAGTTTTTAAAAAAAATTATGTCAATAGAAATTTTAAAATAAAACTATTAAAAAATAAAACACTTAAAAAAACCCCAGTATGTTCTGGCTGGTTTCGTATGTAAACTTGACACAAACTAGTCATCAGAGAGGAAGGAGCCTCAATTGAGGAAATGCTGCCATGAGATCCATCTGCAATGAAGTTTCTCAATTAGTGATCAATGTGTAAGTATAAGCTGAATAAACCCTTTCCTCCCCAGCCTGCTTTTTGGTCATGGTGTTTTGTTGCAGCAGGAGATACCCTAAGAGAAGATGGTACCAGGAATGGGATGCTGCTGTGACAGACCTGATCATGTTTTGGGGAGGATTGTGGAAGGACTTTGGAACTTTGTGCTTCAAGAGCCATTGGGTGTGCAGAGTCCAGTGGGATGTTCTTGAGGAGCTTGAAAGATAAGAATGTTGAAAACAGTGCAGAAGATGGAAGCCTGGCTTGTGAAGTTTTAGAGGGAAATTTGAAGACTCTATTAGGTCTGTTTGCTGTTTTGAACTGAGATTCTGTCATTCTGGTCAGGTGGAGATGAGGAGTCAGCCACTATTAATAAGAGGCCAGCACCAGCACCATTGAAGTGGAAGCTTTGTATTACTGGGACAACTGATCCTGGTTAGCTGGATCTCAGAAATTAGTGGTGATTGAGAAGAGACCAGTATCAGTGAGGTGAAATCTTCTGGGAAGTGTTTCCTGAGAGCACAGAGAAGCTATTTTCCAGAAGTGGCCATGGTTGTTCCTTGTGTTTGCAGCCAAATTTGGTAATACGTAAGAGTCACCTAGGTGGTGGTACTGGTTTTGAAGACATGGAGGGATCATCCAGAACAGTTGATGCTCGGCAGTGAGAGGCTAGGAGAGGCCACTGGTGAAGATGCAGCCTCAGTGGAAGTTGAAGATCCAGGACTGAAGGGATCATGCGAAGAATTTGAAGATTATGAGAGGCTATTGGTGAAAATGCAACCCAGATGCAGCAAGGGACCCCAGCAGTTTTGAAGATGCCAGGACCATGGGAAGGCTACCAAGAACTGTGGTGATATATTGTATACCCTAACAAAATTGGCCTGAAAATCAGGGGACAGAACAAGTCACTAGATTAAACACAGAAGCCAGGCAGTGGTGGCACACACCTTTAATCCTAGCACTTGGGAGGCAGAAAACTACCTGGATCTCTGTGAGTTCAAAGCCACCTTGGATTACACGAGATTGACTCAGTCTAACAGAGAAACAGAGCCAGGCAGTGGTGGCACACATCTTTAATCCCAGTACTTGAGATCTCACACCTTTAATCCCAATATTTCGGAAGCACACACACCATTAATCCCAGCACTAGGAAGGAAATGATGCCTGGGCGGAGAAAGGTTTATGAGGCATGAGCATACAGGAACTAAAAGCTTTTCAGGCTGAAGAATCCTAGAGGTAAGACATAGCAGTGGCTTGTTCCTTTGTCTCTCTGATCTTTCATCATTTACCCCAATATCTGTTTCCAGGTTTTGTAATTAAAAGACTACTTGGGAATTAGTACAACAAAAAACAGCAGCAGTAGTATAGTGGTGCCAGCTGGGGCCTGGAAGGCAAGCCTTGTGTGCTTCAGAGGGTGGAGCTAGAGAAGTGACCCAAGTACTTTGGAGGAGTCCAGAAGATCGTGAGTAGATCCCAGACACTGGATGGGTGGAATTTCGTTTTGGTTTGATTTGATTGTGACTGTGCCCTGAGTTTTTCCTCTTGAAGTAAGAAAGTATTTTACTGGAGCCCACAGTTGAGAGACTTTGGATTTTAAAAGAGATTGACTATTTTTTTTTTATTTTTGTTTTTCAAGACAGGGTTTCTCTGTGTAGCTTTGCGCCTTTCCTGGCACTTGCTTTGTAGACCAAGCTGGAGATTGACTATTTTAAAGGGATTGAA